>NW_006933445.1:0-554 GCF_000298275.1 Orycteropus afer afer
AGTCAGCCCTGACTCATAGCGACCCCTCCTTGGGTTTCCGAGGCAGTATCACTACGGAAGTAGGATTGCCCAACCTTCCTTCCGAGGATATATATAATTTGAAAGACTTGACAACCACACATCTTTAGGTCTGTTAACTAATTGAAACCAGAAATGTAAAAGTTATGCATGCAAGAGGAATGAAAAAACGGCTTGCAAACGTTAAACTGGATTTCATGACACACTCATATATTTTGGAGGACACCTGGAGCTTCTGAATCTGGACACAGCTTTAAAGAATATTAGACTTTAAATAGAATAACATCCTTTGTTATTATGTTACTGTAAAGACAGGCTGCACGCTAAAATCCGTTCTTCAATGGTTAGCAATAATTATTAAAATCCTCTTGTTAGGTGCCGTCGAATCATCTCTGACTCATAGGGACCCTATGCACAGCAGAAAGAAACATCACCCAGTCCTGCGCCCGCTCCATGATCCTTGCTATACTTGAACCCATCGTCACAGCCACTGTGTCAATCCATGTCGTTGAGGGCCTTCCCCTTTTTTGTCGACC
>NW_006933445.1:2144-3615 GCF_000298275.1 Orycteropus afer afer
AGTTGGTTAGGTAGCTGTCTTCCAAATCTTTTGGCAAGGCGGAACATCCATTTGTTGAAACATCTCAATAGGTATTCTGTCGATTCTTGAAGCCTTGTTCTTCCCCAATTCTTCAGTGCAGCTTTAACTTCTTCCTTCAATACCATTGGTTCTTGAACCCATGCCACCTTCTGAAATGGATGAAAATCGACCAGTTCTTTTTGGTACACTGACTCTGTGTATTCCTGTCATCTTGTTTTGATGCTTCCTACATCATTCAATATTTTTCCCATAGAATCTTTCAATATTGCAACTCGAGGCTTAAAGCTTTTTCTGTTCTTTCAGCTTGAGAAATGCTGGGCATGTTCTTACCTTCTGGTTTTCTAACTTCAGGTCTTTGTACATTTCATTATAGTAATCGGCTTTGTCTTCTCCAGCTGCCCTTTGAAATCTTCTGTTCAGTTCTTTTGTCTTGTCATTTCTTTCATTTTCTTTAGCTACCCTTTGCTCAAGGGTAAGTTTCAGAGTCTCTTCTGACATCCATTTTGGTCTTTTCTTTCTTTCTCTTATTTTTAATGACCTCTTGCTGATTGTGGAACAGACCATCAAATCCTCATATGCAAGTTCAACTTGAAGTTGAAGACAATTAAAACAAGTCCACAAGAGCCAATATATGACCATGAATATATCCCTCCTGAATTTAGAGACTGTCTAAAAAGCAGATTTGATGCACTGAATACCAATGACCAAAAACCAGAAGAATTGTGGGATGATATCCAGACCATCATCCATGAAGAAAGCAACAGGTCATTAAAAACCTCTTATACATGTAAAAATGCTGAATTAGCAACTGGATTCAGTTAGCCTCTGAAAGTTCTTACTGATAACACTACAGGAAAAAAAATTTTAAAACTGATACTCTATAGCAAGAAGTGGAAATAATATGAATAATATTGAGTATCTTTGGAAATGTTTTCCCTGAAACATACTGACAATATTTGATTCACTCTGAGAGCTCTATGCCACCATAAAATCTTCCACAGAAACATGTCCTAGGGACCTGCTGCCATCTGGGATTTTACCAGGGTCTTTGACCTTCCCATCTTCAATTTTATATCCTCTTCTCTTCCCTTTGAATCTATAATCTTTTCAAATATGGATTACATTTTTCATTTTCTTTAAATTTTTTTTCTTGTATGTAGCATCTATAAACCAGCATTCCAGGGAAGATGCTTAATTTCAATCCATGCCTCTAAACAGAGAAATTGGTTTGCTTTTTTTTTTCCTTACTGAATCAGAAAAGGCCTTCCTGCACCATTGTGGCTTGTTACACTTGTCCTGGATAAATACTTTGATTTACAAATCCAAGGTAAGCATGGACATAGCACAGAGTAGCAGGCTGGAAGAGCAGGAGGAAGGGGTGGAACCCAGGAAGCCAAAGAGAAGAGTGATCAACCAGGGGGCAGTTTAAGCATAGGTACTGAAACAAGGC
>NW_006933446.1:0-649 GCF_000298275.1 Orycteropus afer afer
TGTGGTTTCTGGGTTGTGTCATCTTGTGTATTAATGGTCAATGGTTATTTGCTATTTTTGGTTCTCTGTTCAAAGGACTCCCTTTAGCATATCTTGTAAGTTTGTACTGGTTTTGACAAATTCCCTTAGTTTCTGCTTATCTGGAAATCTCCTAATTTCACTATCATATTTGAGGGACAGTTTTGCCAGGTGTATGAGTCTTGGTTGAAAAATTTTCTCTTTCAGGATTTTATATGTACCATCCCATTGCCTTCTTGCTTGCATGGTTTCTGCTGAGAAATCAAAACTTATTCTTACTGTCTGTCCTTGTAGTAACTTTTTGTTTTTTCCATGCTGCTTTCAGGATTCTTATTTTGTCTTTGATTTTGGTGAGTTTCATGATGATGTGTCTTGTTGATTTTCTTTTGGGTCTGTCCTGTTTGGGGTTCATTGGACTTCCTGAATGGATGTATTCTCCTCTTGCATCATATCAGGGAAGTTCTCCTCCAGGAAATTTTGGACAATTTTCTCAGTGGTTTTATTTTTCTCTTTTCTGGAACTCCAGTGACACGTAGATTATTCCTTTTGATGGTACCCCACATGAACCTTAGGCTTTCTTTGGTTTTTTTTTTTTTTTTTCAAATTTTTTTTTCTGATTGATCCCTTTTCA
>NW_006933446.1:3172-3995 GCF_000298275.1 Orycteropus afer afer
TTCTATATCCTTCCCTTCAAGGCTCAGGGGTCCAGGATTATCTTCTGTGTCTGTGTTAATTAGTTTCCCTTTTCTTTGTTGACGAGGGTCTGTGCAGACTTTCTGCCTATTTCACCATCTTGGAATCTTGCACAATTAATTATGTCATGTGATCTCCAGTGTTACTTCTGTTGCCAGGGCCATATTTTCCAGTTACCGGTGATTCTTCTTGTTTCCAACTTTAACATGCCAGTCACCAGCAATAATCAGTACATCTTAATTGCATGTTTGGTCAATTTCAGACTGCCAAAGTTGGTAAAAATATTCAATTTCCTTGTCTTTGGCTTTTGTGGTTGGTGTGTAAATTTGAGTAATAGTATTATCTGGTGTTCCTTGCAGGCCTATTGTTATTATCCTATCACTGACAGCATTGTACTTCAGGATAGATCTTGAAACGTTCTTTGTGATAGTGAATGCCATGCGATTCCCTTTCAATTTGTTATTCCTGGCGTAGAAGATCATATGTTTGTCTGACTAAAAATGGCCAAATCCAGTCCATTTCAGCTCACTAGTGCCTAGAATATCAGTTTTTATGCGTTCCATTTCATTTTTGACAACTTCCTATTTTCCTTAATTCACATTTCATACATTCCATGTTCTAATTATTAATTTATGTTTCCAGCTGTTTCTCCTCATTTTGAGTCATGATACATCAGCAAATGGAGGTCCTGAAAGCTTTACTCCATCCATATCATTCAGATTGGCTGTACTCTGAGGAGGGAGCTCTGGTGGTTTAGTGTCTAAGGCATTTGATTGCTTACCAGAAGGCTGGTGGTTCAAGCCC
>NW_006933447.1:0-820 GCF_000298275.1 Orycteropus afer afer
AGGTACAGATCTTGTTTCATTTTTCTGCAAATGGATCTCCAGTTTTGCCAGCACCATTTATTAAGAAAACATTCTCTTCCCCATTTAATGGATTTTGGGGCTTTGTCAAAGATCAGTTGACTATAGGTCGATGGATCTATTTCTGGGTTCTCAGTTCTATTCCATTGGTTTATGTATCTGTCATTAAACCAATACCAGTCAGTTTTGACTACTGTGGCTGTATAGTAGGTTTTGAGATCTGGCAATATAAGACCTCCTACTTGTTTTTCTTCTTCAATAGTGCTTTGCTTACCCGAGGTCTTTCCTTTCCATATAAAGTTGGTGATTGGTTTTTCCATATCCCTAAAGAATGCTGATGGGATCTGGATTGGGATTGTATTGAATGTATAGATTACTTTGGGTAGAACTGACATTTTCACAATGTTCAATCTTCCTATACACGAGCATGAGACATTGTCCATTTATGTAGCTCTCTTATAGTTTCTTGAAGTAGTTTTTTATAGTTTTTTTTTTTTTTGTACTGGTCTTTTGTGTCCCTGGTAAGATTTATTCCCCAGTATTTTATTTTTTTGGTAGCTATTGTAAATGGCATTGATTTCCTTATTTCTTTTTCAGCAATCTCTTTGCTGGTGCAGAGGAATCCAACTGATTTTTGGATGTTGATCTTATATACTGCCGCGATGCTAAATCCCTCAATTAGTTCCAGTACATTTTTGACTGAGTCTCTTGGGTTTTCTAGGTATAGGGTAATATCATCAGCAAAGAGGGATAGTTTTACTTCTTCCTTACCAATTTGGATGCCTTTGATTTCCCTTTCTTG
>NW_006933447.1:2346-2819 GCF_000298275.1 Orycteropus afer afer
GTCCAGAGGGCATTGCCATTTTGTAGGTTTAAAAAGCATCCTGACTATTTTGGATATTTAAAGAGACAGCATTCTCACAGATTCCTGTGGTGGTAGGACTTAAGAACTAACCTTAAAATCACCCTGCTAGCCAGGGACTGCACGGAGGATTGTGCACGGTGGCTGGGGAACAAACGGAGAAAGTGAAGAGAAAGTTGGGCTGAGCTGTGGACTTTTGCCGGTCTGAAGGATGCCACCATTTTGTAGATTTACAAAGTGGCTTGACTATTTTGGATATTCAAAGAGACAGCGCTCTCCCAGATTTCTGGGGCTTAAGAACACATTCTGCTTTCCAGCAACCCCAAGGACACTCAGGGACTACAAGACTGAAAAGGTACAACATTCTTCTTGTTACTGCACCCTACACCCACTTGGTGAATGGAGGTGTGGCCATCCCCACTCCCACCTACCTTCTGGGCCCACAGGAACTCCAT
>NW_006933448.1:0-1223 GCF_000298275.1 Orycteropus afer afer
ATAAATGGATAAAAGATTGAAGTTGTCAAAGACTTCATATTACTTGGTCTACAATCAACACCAATGAAAGCAGCAGTCAGGACATCAGACGACAAATAGCACTGGGCAAATTGGCTGCAAAGGACCTCTTTCAAGTGCTGAAGAGCAAAGATGTCTCCTGGGGGACTAAGGTGCTCCTGACACAAGTCATGGTATTTTAAATCACCTCATATGCACATGAGAGCTGGACAATTAATAAGGAAGACTGAAGAAGAGTTGATGCTTTGGAGATGTGGTTTTGGCGAAGAATGCTGAAAGTACTAACTAACAAATCTGTCCTGGAAGAAGTGCAGCCAGAATGTTCCTTGGAAGCGAGAATGGCTAGACTTCATCTCACACACTTTGATCATGTTGTCAGAAGGGACCATTCCCTGGAGAAGGATGTCATGTTTGGTAAGGTGGAGGGTCTATGAAAAAGGAGAAGGCCCTCAACAAGATGGACTGATACAGTGGCTGCAGTGATGGGCTCAAGCACAGCAAAGATTGTGGAGCCGGCACAGAACTAGGCGGTGTTTCGTTCTGTTTTGCATAGGGTTGCCATGAGTCGGAGATGACTCGACCGCACCTAACAACAACAACATGTGTGTAGTCACTGTTTTTGTTGTTGAAAAAATGTATTTGCAATAAATAAGTCATTGGTCTTGTGAAATCTATCATGAGATCTCCAGCATCATTTCTATCACCAAGGGCATATTTTCTAACTACTGATGATTCTTCTTTGTTTCCAACTTTTACATTCCAATCATCAGTAATTATCAATGCAGCTTGATTACAAGTTTGGTCAATTTCAGATTGCAGAAGATGGTAAAGATCTCCAGTTTCTTCATCTTTGGCTTTAGTAGTTGGTGAATAGATTTGAATAATAATATTATTAACTGAATTTCCTTGTATGCGTATAGATATTATCTTAATACTGACAGCACGGTCCTTCATGGTAGATCTTGAAATGTTCTTTTGTATGATGAATGTGTAGCCATTCCTCTTCAATTTGTCATTCCTGGTATAGTAGATCATATGATTATCTGACTCAAAATGGCCAATATCAGTCCATTTCAGATCATCAGTTTCTAGGTTATAAATCTTTATGCATTCCATTTCATTCTTTACAACTTTACAACTTTCAATTTTCCTAGATTTACATTTTATGAATCTAGATGAAAAGCAAGGCTCCAGGAATTGATGGA
>NW_006933448.1:4183-4790 GCF_000298275.1 Orycteropus afer afer
AGGCAGTATCACTACGGAAGTAGGAATGCCCAACCTTCCTTCCGAGGAGTGGCTGGTGGGTTTGAACCGCCAGCCTCCTGGTTAGCAGTCAAGTGTCTTATGAGTGGAGAGTAGCCAAAGCAAATGGAAGAAATGACAAGATAAAGGAGCTGAACAGAAGATTTCAAAGATCAGCTTGAGAAGACAAAGTCTATTATTATATTGAAATGTGCAGAGACCTGGAGTTACAAAACCAAATGGGAAGGAAGAACATGCTTGGCATTTCTCAGGCTAAAATAATTGACAAAAATAATTCAAGCCTGGAGTTGCAATATTGAAAGATTTTATGGACAAAATATTGAATAATAAAAAGAAAATGGAAGGAATACACAGAGTTACTGTACCAAAAAAATTGGTCTATGTTCATCCATTTCAGGAGGTAGCATATGATCCAGAACCAATGGAACGAATGGTATTAAAAGAGGAAGTCAAAGCTTCACAGAAGGAATTGGTGAAAAATAAGGCTCCAAGAATTGATGGAATTCTCACTGAGATGTTTCAAGAAGCAGATGGTGCCCTGAAGGCACTTACTCATCTATGCCAAGAAATTTGGAAGACAGCCACCTGG
>NW_006933449.1:0-1156 GCF_000298275.1 Orycteropus afer afer
ATGATCTTTCTTCATATGTTTGTTGGCCATCTGAATATCCTCTTTGTTGAAGTGTCTATTCATGTCTTCTGCTCATTTTTTATTTGGATTTTTTGTCCTTTTGTTGTTGAGTTGTTAGAGTTTCCTATAAATTCTACAGATAAGTCTCTTGTCAGATATGTCATTGCCAAATATATTTTTCCCAATCTGTAGGTTCTCTTTTGACTCTTTTGGAGAAGTCTTCAGAAGCACATAAAAATTTGAATTTTAGAAGGTCCCATTCATGTAGTGTGTCTTCTATTGTTTGAGCATTTTGAGTTATGCTTGATAGACTATTTATGCCGTATATTAGGGCCCTTAAATTTGCCCCTAGTTTTTCCTTAAGGAACTTTAAAATTTTAGGCTTCACATTTAAGTCTTTGATCCATCTGGAGTTAGATTTTGTGTATGGTGTGAGGTATGGATATTGTTTCATTTTTCTGCAAATGAATATCCAGTTTTGCCAGCACCATTTGTTAAATAGACAATCTCTTCCCCATTTAATGGATTTCAGCCCTTTGTCAAAGATCAGCTGACCATAGGTCAATGAGTCTGTTTCTGTGTTCTCAATTCTATTCCATTCATCTATGTGTCTGTGGTTGTACCAGTCCTAGGCAGCTTTGACTACTGTGACTGTATAGTAGCTTTTAAGTTCCAGGAGTGTGAGACCTCCTACTTTGTTCTTCTTCTTCAATAATGCTTTGCTTATCAAAAGTCTCTTTCCTTTCCACACAAAGTTAGTGACTGGTTTTTCCATATCCTTAAAAAATGTTGATGGGATCTGGATTGGGATTGCATTGAATATATAGATTGCTTTGGGTAGAATTGACATCTTCACAATGTTCTATCTTCCTATCCAAAGTATGGTATATTCTTCCATTTATGTAAATCTCTTATGGTTTCTTGAAGTAGTCTTTTGTAGTTTTATTTGTACAGGTGTTTTGTGTCCCTGGTAAGATTTATTCCCAAGTATTTTATTTTATTTGTAGCTATTGCAAATGGTATTGATTTCCTTATTTCTTTTTCAGCAATCTCATTGCTAGCGTAGAGGAATCCAATTGATTTTTGGATGTTGATCTTGTATCCTGCCAATATGCTAAATCTCTCAATTAGTTCCAGTAGATTTTTGACTGAGTCT
>NW_006933449.1:2461-3480 GCF_000298275.1 Orycteropus afer afer
CTTCTTCAAGTCAGGCTATGTATTTTTACCAGTGAAAAACAAAGTAGCTACACACACATACACACACATTATATTGGTATCCTTACTGATTTGCTTTTCCTCTAGGCTCTTTTTTAGATAATCCATACTGTTGTTGTTGTTGTTATGTGCCGTGGAGTCAGCCCTGACTCATAGCGACCCCTCCTTGGGTTTCCGAGGCATTATCACTACGGAAGTAGGATTGCCCAACCTTCCTTCCATACTAGATACCCTAAAATATCACTTTGCACATGTTAGTGTCCTGACACAGAACTTTGTTTGCTGCTCATTATATATTAAATCAATCTTAAATGCTACACTTGGCTTTGTGGACTCTTTACAGTGTGCATGGCCTCTCTCAGGTTGACTCATTTTTATCTAAATGCCTCAAGGACAGAAATAGCAATTGTAAAACTTAGTGATTATTATTTATGGGACCAAAATCCAAACCAAACTCACTGCTGTCAAGTCGGGTCGGACTCACAGCAACCCCAGATATGCGTACATTAAGAATGTGGACTACAGATAGCAATGCTGCTCATGTACTATTCCCATGTGAATAAAACCAATTTCCTGCTTTAAGAAATGACATTTCCACATAGATAGACATGATACTTATTCTGAAATAATTTAAGACAGCAATCCTCTAGCCCAAGAACTTGGATCTGGCTACCCTTTGGGATGAATTGGATGGCAAGAAACAATGATGAAGAGTGTGATCTACTTTCACAAATTGTCTGTGTATGCTTAAATGGAATGCAGTGTTTCCATATAATGTCATGCTTTTTGTTTATTGTACAATAGAAGGGAACATTATATTTACTCAAAAAATGTGTCTCTCATAGAGTCATATGGTAAGTTATCTGCACAACTCTATGTGGTGGTCCCTGTATTTGAAAATTGTTATGTGCAGTGTCTAATATATAAATATTAAGTCCAATTTATTGATCATGCTGTTAACAGTGTTGGTATCCTTACTGATCTTTTTCCTTTTTTTTTTT
>NW_006933450.1:0-3124 GCF_000298275.1 Orycteropus afer afer
GGTGTTTTCCTTGGTCTGTTTCTCAATCCTTTGAAAATACCTAAATACAATTCTTTTGAATTCCTTATCAGGGAGTTCCAATGCTGCGTCTTCCTCAGGGATGTGTTTTGGGCCTGTATCTTGTTTCTCCTGCTTTATCTTGCTTCTTTGTGTGGTCTGTGATGCTCTGTTGTCTCTGAGGCATTGTGAGGTTTTTGTGTTTATATTTAATTGGTGATTATATGTTGGAGTGACTTGCCCACAATTTCTGTTTTCTTTGTGTGTTATCTGTACAGGCAGGGTACTGTGCTGTGCTCTTCTATTCACTAGTTGACAGCACTTATACACTCGTCACCTGTCTCCTTTCCTGTTGTCAGCCTCTGGTATGTCCTTGCCAACCCTGGCAAATAGATATTGTTCTTAGGTCCCTGGAATCCAAATGAGAATGCTATCACTTTAAAATCCAAAAGGTTGCCACTTGTAAACATTCAAAGTGGCTGCACCCTCAGTCACTTTAAATATCCAAAATGGCCACTGCTTGTAAACATTCAAAGTGACTGTGCCCTAGGTCACTTTAAATATCCAAAATGGCCGCTGCTTGTAGCATTCAAAATGGCTGCGCCCTTGGTCACTTTAAATATCCAAAATGGCTGCCACATGTAAACAATCAAAATGGCTGTACCCTCCGGACAGCTGAAAGTCCACAGCTCAGGTTGTTTCCCTCCTTGCTGTTTCCTTTGCTAGTCATAGCCCACCAGAGCAGTTGTCCCTGCAGCCCTTGGTGACTGGGACTGATCTTTAGATCAATTCTCAGGTCGCAGCACTACTTGGAAATATTCAGGCTGTTGGTCTCATCAGAGTAGCTGACAGTCTGCAGCTCCGACTGTCTCTGTACTCACTGTTTTCATTTAAGTTTTTCCACTAGTTGGTGCCTAATCCACTACTGTATAGTTCCTTTCAAAGCTCAGGGTTCCAGGATTATCTTCTGTATCCCTGTCAATTGGTTTTTCTTTTCTTTGTTGAAGAGGGTCTGTTTCGCTTGTCTGCTTATTCTTCTATCTTACTGGAAGTCCTGATTGTATTGTTTAGTTCTTTTGTGTCTTTGGCGAGTTTCTTTCCAGTTGTTCTATCTTTCACTGAAAGTGGTGTATTAAGGTCTCCTACTATTACTCTGGAATCATCTAATTGTCTTTTCAATTCTGTTAAAGTCTGATTTATGTATTTTGGGACTCTTTCATTGGGTGCATAGATATTTGTTATGGTTGTGTCTTCTGATTCAATTGATCCTTTTAATCTTTATATAATATTCTTCCTTGTCTCTTATAGTGGTTTTTGTCTTAAAATCTATTTTATTAAAAATTCATATTGCCACTCCTGCTGTTTTTTGATTGTCATTTGTGTGATATATATATTTCTAACCTTTGATTTTCAGTCTATTTTTGTCTTTGTGTTTACGGCAAATCTCTTGTAGACAGCATATTGATGGTCATGTTTTCTTCTCCAGTCTGCAACTCTCCATCTCTTGAGTGGTGCATTTAATCAATTTACATTCAGTGTAATTATCATGTATGAATTTATTGCTGTCATTTTGTTATGTGTTTTTTCATGATGTGTTTTTTTGTTATGTCTTTTTTTGTGGTTGCTGATTCTTTGTTCCATATAATTTTTTGTGCTGAGCTTGTTTTGTTTATGGGTCTTGTTTACCATTTCTTTCATTGCTATTGTTTTAGTATTTGCTAAATATTTTTGCCTCTCCTCTTTTTTATTTTGATGTGAAGATATATTATTTTCCTTTGAGGTTACCCTCTGATTTATAATTTCTTCCTAAGTTTAGAACAATCTGTTCTAGCTCACAATTGTCTTGACTTCCTCACCATTTGGAAGTTCTTTACCTACACTACTTATTCCCTCTTTTTTGTTTTTAGTTGTCCTTATTTACTTATTAATGTCTCTGGTTCCCAGTTTACAGTCTTCCAACAAGTCTTTGGCAATTTTCTCTGGTTTTATTTGTCTCTTCCTGTTCTAGAATTCGAATTACACATAGATTATTCCCCTTGATGGTATTCCACAGAATGTTAGTCTTTCTTCATTTTGTTTCTCTCTATTTTTTCTGATTCATCACTTAAAGTAGTATTGACAGAATTGTTTTCAATCTCACTAATTCTGCCTTCCATTGATTTGATTCTACTCCTTTGCCTGTTCAATGTGTTATCTATTTCTGAAATAGTATCAATTTTCTGGATTTCTATTTGTTGTTTTTGTATCATTTCTATTTTTTTTTTTTTAATTTTGTCAGTTTGTTCCTGTATTGTTTTCCTAAATTGTTCTAGAGTTTTGTCTGGGTTTTCCTTAATTTTTTCAGTGTTTTCATTGATCTCTATCTTAATCCATTAAGATTCCTAAATATAATTCTTTTGAATTCTTTATCAGGGACTTCCAATGCTGCTTCCTCCTCAGGGAGGTTTTCTTGGTCTGTATCCTCGTCCCTTGTTTGTATTACTTTTTCTTGCTTCTTTTTGTGGACTGAGATAGTTGTCTCAGACCTTAGGATTTCATTGTATTTATATTTAATTGGTGGTTGTATGGTGATGTGATTCACCACATTTTTTTTCTTTATTTTGTTTTAATATATCTCTGTTGTCAGAGTACTAAGTTCCTCTTTTCAGTTGTTGGCAGCACTTAGACATTCACTACCTGTCTCCTAGTGGATGTGATAGAGAATGAGAGTGTGTACACAGATCTCTGTTAGCTGTTCATGAAGAGCAGTTGAAGGTGAGTTGGGCTGGTATTGGCTGCCATCTATTGTTGGTCAATTGGTCCAGAAGCAGTGGTGGCCCTCACTCAGTGAGTAGGGCTGCAGAAGGTATGGGTATTGCTGAGTTGTGTGCAAATAGTTGCTGTCTCCCACTCAGTTAGACAAAATAATAATAATAATAATAATTATTATTATTATAAAATATAAGAGAACAAAAACACAAACCACATCAACAAATAGGAATAATCGCAAAAAAAGAAAAGGCAATAAATTAGAAGCAAAAATTTAAATATATATATATATATATGTGTGTGTATATATATCTATACATACATACATATATATATATATACACATACATACATACATATATATATATACACATACATA
>NW_006933451.1:0-1008 GCF_000298275.1 Orycteropus afer afer
TCAGATGGGGCCAAACTACCTTCCCTGAGCACTGCAGGGTCAAGGGCATTACTTTGGGTGGTTCGGGGAGGTCTATCCGAGGGCCAAGGCGGCGTGGTGGCACAGTGGTTAAGCACTCAGCTGTAAACCAAAAGGTCAGACATTCGAACCCACCAGCTGCTCTACAGGAGAAAAATGAGGCAGTCTACTTGCGGAAGCCCTGTGGGGCAGTTCCACTCTGTCCTCTAGGGGTGCTGTGAGTCGCAGTCACACAACGGCAAAAGTAACCCTAGGGACCAGGTGTGCTGGTCTGATAGAGCCTGACGGAACCTCTAAGACTATGGGCCCTAGCTGCCATTCAGGTCTGGAATTGAACTCACTCCTGTGGCTTCCAGCCAAACAAAAGACAGGCATATGAGCTGAACATTTACATCAGGTAGCTACACTCCTTAGAGAGATCAATCATGGGAAAAAGAAGGGCTGCTTATGCACAGGGAGACAGCTCAGGGGGCAGGAGTGTATAGAGGGATGGACACAGGGAAGAGGTAACTATGGGGAGGAAGTGGGAGGGGAGCCGTTGCATTGTGGGAAACTATGGTCAATGTCATGAGACAAAGTGTATGTGAGCTGCTGTATGGAAAATGAATTTGCTCTTTAAATTTTCACCCAAATCACGATTTCAGAAAAAAAAAGAAATCACACAAAACAAACAAACAAGTAACCCTAGGGACCAGGTTTGCTGGTCTGACAGAGCCTGGTGGAACCCGAGACTACGGCCCCTAGCCGCCCTTCAGGTCTGGAATTGAACTCACTCCTGTGGCTTCCAGTCAAACAAAAGACAGGCATATGAGGTGAACATTTCCATTAGATATACTCCTTGGAGAGATCAACCATGGGAGAATAGAAGGGCTGTGTGTGCACAGGGAGACAGCTCAGGGGGCAGGAGTGCATGGAGGGAAGGACACAGGGAAGAGGTAACTATGGGGAGGAGTGGGAGGGCAGCAGTCGCATTGTGGGAAATGGCAGTCA
>NW_006933451.1:2649-3137 GCF_000298275.1 Orycteropus afer afer
CAGTGGGTATTCCCTCAAATTCCTGGAGCCTTGTTTTCTACCAATGTCTTCAGCGCAGCTTGGACTTGTTCCTTCAACCCTATCGGTTCTTGATCATATGCTACCTCCTGAAATGGCTGAATGTTGATCAATTCTTTCCAGTACAGTGACTGTGTATTCCTTCCCTATTCTTCTGATGTTTCCTGTATCAGTCAATATTTTGCCCATAGAATCCTGCAATATTGCAACTGTAGGCTCAAATTTTTCCTTCAGTTCTTTCAGCTTGAGAAATGCCAAGTGTGTTCTTCCCTCTGGGTTTTCTAACTCCAGGTCTTTGCACATTTCATTACTTTACTCTGTCTTCTCAAGCTCTTTGAAATCTTCTGTTCAGCTTTTACATCATCTTTCCATTCACGTTAGCTACTCTATGTTCTTTCTCAAGTTTCGCGTCTCTTCTGATACCCATTTTGGCCTTCTCTTTCGTTCCTGTCTTTTTTAATGACCTTTTT
>NW_006933452.1:0-2108 GCF_000298275.1 Orycteropus afer afer
TTGTTTTTTTCTAACTGAGTGGAAAAAAGTAACCATGCCCATATGACCCAACTACACCTCCACCTCCTGTAGCTCCACTTACTAAGTGAGAATCACCACATCCTTCTGCACCAACTGTCCAATGATACATGACCACCAATAAGAGCCTGACTCAGCTTTAACAGCTCTTCACAAGTAAAGTTAAAAGAGATTTGTGTAGCCACTCTCATTCTCTATCACATCCACCAGGAGACAACTGTATAAGTGCAAGAGTGCATAAGTGCTGCCAACTAGAGAATAGAGGAGCACAGTACCCTGTTTATTCCGGTACATCCAAAAACAAAATAAAACAAAGAAAATGAAAATCTTAGGTGAATCACTCCAACATACAATCACCAATTAAATATAAATACAACAAAGTCACAAAGTCTTGGAGACAACAGATCATCACAGTCCACACAAAGAAGCAAGACTAACCAGTAGAGAAAAAGGAGCAGGAAACAGAACGAGAACACATCCTTGAGAAAGAAGCAGCATCGAAACTCCCTGATAAGGAATTCAAAAGAATTATATTTAGGTACTTTCAACATATTGAGAGACAGATCAATGAAAGCATGGACAAAATTAAGGAAAACACAGACAAAATCCTAGAACAATTTTCTGCTGCTCACAATAGATTTCAACATGGAATTGATTACCAGTATCATCATAGGGAATATTACATCCAGCTTCCCAGCCACTCAACCAGGCCTAGCCAAGTTGACACACAAACTTAACCACCACAATTCCACCCTTTGTCAACTTGGCACCTGTACAAATCTTCAGTGGGTGGTATCTGTACAGATCTCTTCACTGGGTGACTCAAGTCCCCTAGTTCCTGAGTGGCGACCTCACCCCCTTGGCCTGGCAGGCCCCGTTCCTCTCCCTCTTGGGCATGACAGCCCTGTGCCCTCATTCTTGAGCAGGGGCTTGACTCCATCCCACTAGTTCCATGAATGAGCAGCCCCACACTCTAGAACGAAGTTAGTGAAGGTCTGGCTCTTTGAAACCTAGGGGGCTGTGGTGGTTCCACCCCCAAAGGCCATGGTCCTACCCTTGAGGCTGAAGCAGCTCTGCTTCCTGTTTCCTTCATCTCTCCACTTCTGCCAATTAACACCCAAGGACAACCCACTCCACCAGGAATCTTCCTGCCCAAAGACACTTAGCTATCTTGCTCCATGGGCTGGCCAACCTGCTAATCCATCTCATGCCAGTCTCTTCTACCAATTAATGCTTGAAGGCAACCCACTCTGCCAGGAAGCCACCTACCCAATGGAACCCAGCTTTTGCTTCTGTGGGCTGGTAAGCCTGTTGCTGTTTAATTCTGGTCTCTGGGCTCTGCTGCTACCATCTCTCATGCTGGTCTCTCAGTTCTGCTGCTGCTGTCTCTCATGTCACATACCAGGGTCTCTCTGCTGGGGTCTTTGGTCAAGGACACACTCCACTCCTGTTTCCACATTTTAGGTATCTATCAGAGCAACACCCCACTCTCTTGGTACCATATTCTGTTCTGGTTACCTAGTGCCTCTCTGAGAGAAATATACCACAAATGGGATGGCTTGAACAAACAGGAGTTTATTCCCTTACAGTTCAGGAGGTTAAGAGTCTGAGTTCAAAGTGGTAGACTCTATGGTCTGTGTGAAAGCCCCTCGAACATGGGTTTCAGCTCTGCGCCTTGCTCCTGGCTCACTGAAGCTAGAGGCATCTCTTCACTCAGGCAGCTACTGGCTGCTGAGGATAACAAGCCCAAGGTCAACAAATAAACTGGCACAGTCCTGATGTTACCAAACAATATGGCAGCCATTAATTCAAGCCCATTGAAAGTCCCAGGGTCAGCAGAGTATGGCAGGCTGCTGAACAACAACACAGCTACCTGCAGGGTCCAAGCATGCCATAAGCTGGAGACCATTCCCAAAGCTGTTTCTTATATACCAGAATCAAACCACATAGTCAAAGGCAGCTACTCAGCTGTTCACAGTAGATTCCACCATGGAGTTGATTACCAGTTTCATCATGGGAAATACTATATCCAGCAGCCCAGCCACTCAATCAGGCCAATCCAAGTTGAAACACCAAACTTAACCACCACA
>NW_006933452.1:2788-3344 GCF_000298275.1 Orycteropus afer afer
TTACCAACAAAAATGAAAGTCCTAGCCCAGATGGTTTCACCAGAGAATTCTACCAAACATTCAGAAAATAACTGACACCAACCTTATGCAATCTATACCAGAATACAGAAAAGGATGGAATACTCCAAAATTCATTTCATGAAGTGCGCATAACCTTGATACTAAAACCAGGCAAAGACATCACGAAAAAGGAAAAATACAGACTAATATCCTTCATGAACACAGATGTAAAAATCTTCAACAAAATTCTAGCCAGCAGATTCCAACAACATATCAAAAAAATAATGCATTATGACAAAGTGGGGATCATTCCAGGTATACAAGGATGGTTCTACATTAGAAAAACAAGCAAGGTTCATCCATCACATAAATAAAACAAAGGAAAACAACCACATGATCATATGATCGACATTCAAAAATCAGTTGGATTTCTCTACACCAGCAAAGACATTGTTGAATGGGTATGTGGGTGGATAGATGGGTGGACAGGCTGAACGATTAGGTATGTCTATGAAATGGGGAGTGTACCCAAGAACATATATAGGGTTGGCAGACA
>NW_006933453.1:0-698 GCF_000298275.1 Orycteropus afer afer
GCCTTCAACGAGATGGATTGACATGGTGGCTGCGATGATGGGCTCAAGTATAGCAGGGATTGTGGGACTGGCGCGGGATCGGGCAGTGTTTCGTTCTGTTGTGCATGGGGTCGCTATGAATCGGAAATGACTTGACGGCACTTAACAACAACATTTATACCATGTATTAGGACCACTAAGTTTGCCCTTATTTTTTTCTGTAATGACTTTTATAGGTTTAGGTTTTACATTTAGGTCTTTATTTGGAGTTAGTTTTTGTACCTGGTGGGAGATATGGATCTTGTTTCATTTTTCTGCAAATGGATATCTAGATTCCCCAGCACCGTTTGTTAAAGAGACTATCTCTTCTTCATTTAATGAGTTTCAGCCCTCTGTCAAAGATCAGCTGCCCATAGGTGGATGGATTAACTTCTGGGTTGTCAATTCTGTTCCAATTGTCTATGTGTCTGTCTTTGTACCAGTACTAGCCTGTTTTGACTACTGTGGCTGTACAATAGGTTTTTGAGATCAGGGATTGTGAGACCTCCTACTTTGTTCTTCTTTGTTGTTGTTGTTGTTATGTGCTGTCGAGTCGGACCCGACTCATAGCAACCCCTCCTTGGATTTCCGAGGTGGTATCACTATGGAAGTAGATTGCCCCATCTTCCTTCCAAGGAGTGGCTGGTGGGTTTGAACTGCCAGCCTTCTGGTTAGCAGTC
>NW_006933453.1:833-3430 GCF_000298275.1 Orycteropus afer afer
ACCAGCCACTCTGCAGAAGGAAGACTGGGCAATCTACTTCCATAAAGATTTACTGCCTTGGAAACTCAAAGGGGGTCGCTGTGAGTCAGAATCAACTTGATGGCAGTGAGTTTGGTTTGAAAGAAGTAGTAGGGTGTCTTTCTTTTCAATATAAAAATTAAATATCAAGTCAGTGATTAGTTTTTCCATGTCTTTAAAGAATGATGATGGAATCTGGATTGGGATTGCATTATATGTGCAAATTGCTTTGGGTAGTATTGATATTTTCACAACGTTAAGTTTTTCTATCCATAAGCATGGTTTAGTCTTCCATTTATATGGGTCTCTTTTGGTTTCTTGTAGTATTTTCTTTGTAAAGATCTTTTACATATCTGTTGTTGTTGTTAGATGCCATTGAGTTGCCTCCGACTCATAGCAACCCTATGCACAGCAGAATGAAACACTGCCCAGTCCCATGCCAGTTCTGCAATCCTTGCTATACTTGAGCCCATTGCCGCAGCCACTGTGTTTTACATATCTAGTTAGATTTTTCCTAAACACTTTATCTTCACGGTGGCTATTGTAAATGGTATTGTTTTCCTGATTTCTCTTTGTTAGTGTAGAGGAATCTGATTCATTTTTGTATGCTGATCTTGTATTCTGGCACTTTGCTGAATCCTTTTATTAGTTCCAGTAGTTTTCTTGTTGAGTCTCTGGAATTTTCTATGTATAGAGTCATATCATCTGCAAATGTAGTTTTACTTCTTTGCCAATCTGGATGCCTTATATTTCACTTTCTTACCTTACTGCTCTATGTCTTCCGATTCCATATTGAATAAGAGTGGTGATAAAGAGCATACTTGTCTGGTTCCCATTTTGCAAGAGGAATGTTTTCAGTCTCTCTCCATTGCAAATAATGTTGACCATTTATTTGGTGTAGATGCTCTTCATTATATTGTGGAATTTCCCTTCTATTCCTATTTTGCTGAGTGTTTTAATCAAGAATGGGTGTTGAATTTTGCCAAATGTCTCTTCTGCATCAACTGATATGATCATGTGGTTCTTTTCCTTTGCTTTATTTATGTGGTAGATAACATTATTGTTTTTCTCATATTGAATCCTCCTTACATACTTTGAATCTCACTTAGTCATGATGTATTATTATTATTTGATATGTTATTGGGTTCTGCTGGCTAGGATTTGTTAAGAATTTTTGCCTCTATGCTCATGAGGGATGTTGGTCTTTAATTTTTGTTTTAGTGATATCTTTGCCTGGCTTTGGTATCAAAATTATGTTTGCTTCACAGAATGAGTTTGGGAGTATTATATCCTTCTCTATGTTCTGGAATAGTCTGTGTAGAACTGGTGTCAGCTCTTCTCTGAATATTTGGTAGAATTCAATGGTGAAGTCATCTGGGACAGGACTTTTTTTTTGTTGGGAGTTTTTTTATGACCTGTTCAATATCTTCTTTTGTTATATCTCTGTTCAAATTTTCTTCTCAAACTGAACCCCCTCCTGTGGCTTCCAGCCAAACAAAAGAAAGGCATATGAGCTGAACATTTACATAGTTGTTGTTGTTTGCTGTCAAGTCAGCCCCAACTCATAGTGACCCCTCCTTGGGTTTCCGAGGCAGTATCACTACAGAAGTAGTATTGCCCCACCTTCCTTCCGAGGAGTGGATGGTGGGTTTGAACCGCCAGCCTTCTGGTGAGCAGTCAAGTGCCTTAGGCACTATGCTACATTCCTTGGAGTGATAGATCATGGGAGAATAGAAGGGCTGGATGTACAGGGAGACAGCTGGGGGTGGGGCAGGAGCGAGGGAAGGACACAAGGAAGAGGTAACTATGGGGAAGAAGCAGGAATAGAGCTGCTGCACTGTGGGTAATTACAGTCAATGTCATGGGACAAAGTGTGTGTGAACTGCTGTATGGAAAAGGAATTTGCTCTGTAAACTTTCACCCAAATCACAATACATTTTTTAAAAACACTGACTTCCTTAGATTGTGTTAGTATGGGTAGGTAGTGTGTTTCTAGAAATTTGTCCATTTCTTCTAGGTTTTTAAATTTTTTGGAGTACCATTCTTCAGATTATTGTGTTATTATCCTTTTTATTTCAATCAGTACTTTTGTGACATCACCTATTTAATTTCTTATTTGTGTTATTTATATCTTCTTCTTTTCCTTTGTCAGTGGTTTGTCAATTTTATTAATCCTTTCAAAGAACCAACTTCTAGTCTTATGGATTTTTTTCTCTATTATTTTTCTGTTTCATTTATTTCTGCTCAAACTTTATTATTTCCTTTCTTCTGATGACTGTAGTTTTTTTCCCCCCCTCTTTCGTTGTTATTCTTTTTCTAATTGTTGGAGATACTGGTTTTGGTTTTTACTTCTTTTTTAATGTGTGCATTTATTGCTATAAATTGTTCTCCGAGCACTGCTTTTGCTGTGTCCCAAAGACTGGAATGTTGTGTTTTCATTTTTGTTTGATTCAAGGGTGTTGTTTTATTTTTTTAATTATGATTTGGGTGAAGATTTACAGAGCAAATTCACTTTCCATACAGCAGTTCACATATACTTTGTCTCATGTCATTGACCACAGTTTACCACAATGCAACAG
>NW_006933454.1:0-1237 GCF_000298275.1 Orycteropus afer afer
ATCATGGTGTTGTCATATTTAGATCTCTGTTAACTGTTTGTGAAGAGCAGCCAAGGGTGATTCAGGCTCTTCTTGATGGTTTTTTATTGTTGGCCCGTTGGTGGAGAAGGAGGTTGTGGCTCTCACTCAGTAAGTGAAGTTGCAGGAGGTGTGGGTGTAGTTGTGTCTTATGGGGACTGTTGCTATCTCCCACTAAGTTAGACAAAAATTACAATTGAATAATGATCAAAAAACTAAAAGCACATAGACAAAAAACACACCATGTAATCACACAGGAACAGTAACGAAAGAAGGAAAAAAGGGAAAAAGAAGAAAAAAAAACAAGAAAACGTGCAATATCTGGGGATACAACACTAAGAGAAAAAAGGTAGAGAAGGAGAATAATGAAGAAAAAAATGGGAAAAGTGCAAAAAGAAAAACAAGGAAGGGGGTTAAAACCACGAGAGAAAAAGTGAAAAAAAAAATTAAATTAAAAAAAAAAAATTCAACCAGGAACAGGGAAAAGAAAAAAAGCTGAAAACTAGGACCTAGGAGGGGAAGAATAAAGCAAAATAGTAAAAAGGACAAATGTATTCATAATAATACTGGTTTTAAAACAGACAAATGCAAGCAAACTAAACCACAGAAAAAAGAAAGCTAAAAATAAAAAAAGAGAAAAAAAATCGGTGGAGGACAGGGCCAGGCACCCAGGCTCCATCTGAGCACACAGACTGGGATGGAGTTCCTGCGGGCCCAGAAGGTGGGTGGGGATGGGGGATGACTGTACCTCTGTTCACCAAGCGGGTGTGGGGTATAAGAGTAACAAGAGGAATGTTGTACTTTTTCAGTCGTGCAGGTCCAGAGTGTCCTTGGGGTTGCTGGCAAGCAGAACTGATCTTAAGCCCCTGGAATCTGTGAGAGTGCTGTCTCTTTAAATATCCAAAATGGTCAAGCCGCTTGTAAACAATCAAAATGGCGGCACCCTCCAGACAGGCAAAAGTCCACAGCTCAGCCTGCCTTTCTCTTCGCCTTCTCTGTTTGTTCCCCAGCCACAGAGCAGTCCTCCGTGCAGTCTCTGGCTAGCAGGTCTGATTTTTAGGTTAATTCTCAGGTCCTACCACCACTCGGCACTCTCCAAGCTGTCTGTGCCATCAGGATTGCTACCAGACTGCAGCTCCATCTGTCTCCTTTTTTGGTATTTTCATGCAAATTCTTCTGCTAGTTGGGGTTTAGTCCACTTCTATATCCTTCCCTTCAA
>NW_006933454.1:1887-3435 GCF_000298275.1 Orycteropus afer afer
TTCAATATATAAGCAGCAGCTTTGAGGATGGTCTGCAGCTTTTTGGCATACTTGGACCCTGCATATACCCGAGTCTTCATTTAGCAGCCTGCCATGTTTCCTGCCAATCCTGAGACTGTCTGGACTTGAACTGGTGGCCTGCCGTGTTGTTTGGTAATCTTGGTTCTGTTCCTTTTTACTTATCAACCTTGGGTTTGTCAGCCTCAGCAGCCTGCAGGTGCCTGAGTTAAGAAAAGCCTCCAGCTTCAGTGGGCCAGGAGCAAGAGGCAGAGCTGAAGCCCAAGGTTGAGGGGCTTTCACCTAGCCCCTAGAGCTGGCACTTGGAACTCAGACTTCTAGCCTCCAAAACTAAGATAATAGATCCCTGTTTGTTGAAGCCACCCATTTGTGGTATTTTCTGTCAGAGCGGCACTAGGGAACCAAAGCACCACCTAGTTTCCAGCTTCCCTTGTGTTATTGGTCGGTGCACCTGCTGTTTTTGTTGTGAATTTGTTCTTCTTTATATTTTTCATCCCTTTATTATCACTTTAGTGCTGTTTTGAGAAATAGCAAAGGCTAGATTGTAGGATCAATCTACCACGTGTAGCCCAGAGCCTCTCACTATGTTTTAAATCACTGTTCTGTCTGTAGTTACAGCTCGTTTTTCCTTTCTAGTATTGTTTCTTTCACTCTTGTGAAAGACTTATTTCACTAATTTCAAATAACCAGTGTTGGTTGTATTGATCTTTTTTTCTTCCCCGTTGCATTAACTTCTGCTGTCTTTATTATTTCTCCTTTCTACATTCTTTGTGTTTATTCAGACTTCCTGAGTTGGTGTTCGTCTTCTTCATTTGAAAGCCAAATTACATTTCCTCAGAAGTCCCGCCTCAGCTATCTCCCATAAGTTTTCATTTTGATCAGCTCTAGGTATTTTTTAAATTTCATTATAAATCTCCTTGGACAAATGAATTAATTGCAAATGTATTTTTAAATTTCCAGGTGTCTGGGAGGGTTTAGTTTGAGTTGTAGTAACGATTTATTATTTTGTTCTATTGTAGCTTGAGAATATGGTCTATATGATATCAATTCTTTTAGTATTTGCTGAGAATTGTTTTGTGATCTAGACCTTGGTGACTTTTAGTAAATGTTCAATGTGAACTTGAAAAGAATGTGTAATCTCTACTTGTTGGGTGTCCATTAAATCAAATTTGTTCCATTTTCCTACACTCCTATGAATTTGGTCTGCTCGAGCCATTGATTGCTGTGAGCGATATAGTAAAATCTTCCATTATACTGGTGAGTTTGTTAATTTTTCCTTTTACTGCAACTTTTTTTGTTTCATCCACATATGAGGCTCTGTCATTAGGTAGGTTCGTACAAGCTCAAAATGGTTGTTATATTTCCAAGTGGATTGTTTCTTTTAGCATTTTGTGGTTTATCCCTGCAAAATGGGTGTGGAGACAGCATCATCTGACCTCTCCTGACTTTACATGGGGAAGAGAGAATCACCATCACCATCAACAGCCCATGGCTGATTCTTTTTCTTCTTCTTCTTCTTCTTTTTTTTTT
>NW_006933455.1:0-474 GCF_000298275.1 Orycteropus afer afer
TTTTTGTTTTTGTTTGTGTTCTTATTGTGTATTTATCTCATTATGCTGTTCTTGAATGGTTTTCCTGAATTCTTCTTGGGTACTATTTGTCTTCTCGTTTCTGTTTATGGTTTTCTTGAGCTCTTGAGGAATCCTATTTATATACTTTCTGAATCCCTTCTCAGATAGTTAGATTACTTGTTCTTCCTCCAAGATAGATAATTTCTTTAGCCTGGGATTTTATTTCTATTGTCTTGTCCTGTTTTTGTTTATTTGTTTGACTTGAGGTTGTCTGTTGTTTCCTAGACATTTTGAAGTTGTTGTCTTTAATTGTTAGTTATGTATTGATTTGTTTCACCCTGACTTTATGTTTTACTATATCTGAAAGTGTGAAGCAGGTATATTTCTTTGGTTATTAACTCAGGTGTACTGGGCCACTCTCTAGCTCTCTCTGTCCTGGTGGAATCACTGGTGGGGATGTGGATGCAGGTCTCT
>NW_006933455.1:1704-3273 GCF_000298275.1 Orycteropus afer afer
CTCAGAGTCTAAGTTGAAAGAGGAACGAAATGTGCAGGTTATTGGTACAATGCCATTTTCCTTCCCACCTCTACATGTTTTGAAACATCCTCTGCAGGTCTCAAACTTTTTTTTTTAAATTGTGATTTGGGTGTGAGTTTACAGAGAAAACTCATTTTCATACAATAGTTCATATACCTTTTGTTTCATGACATTAATTGCAAGTCCCATAATGTAACAACTCTCTTCCCCTTCCTCCTTGTGGTTACTTTTTCCTTTGTCCTTCCTTTCTATGCATTCCTGCCTTCTGAGGTATTTCCCTGTGCAAATGCTGCCCTTCTGGTTTCCCATGGTTGGTTGTTTTAAGGATTATACTCACGGTGTAAATGTTCACCTTATACTCCTGTCTATTTGGCTGGAAGCCACAGGAGTGAGTTCAGTTCCAGGCCCAAAAGGTGACTGAGGGGGTTATAGGCTCTGGCATTTCACCAGTCTCTACCAGGCCAGTAAGCCTGTCCTTTTTATGATTTTGAGTTTTGTTCCAGATTTTTCTCCCACTCTATCCAGGATCTCCTACACTGATCCCTTTCTGAGTGGTTGACAGTGGTAGCTGGGTACCATCTCGTTCTTCTGGTCTCAGGGTTATGTAGGCTGAGGTGGTCTCAAACTTTTTTATTCTCTAAAAAGTTATTGGTTGAACTTACCTCATGAGCTCTCTGCTGTTCTAAAAGATGCTGATAATTGCCTGAAATCTCCACTGCTAACTTTTGTTCCGTTTGAACCAGGAATTCCATCCATGTCTCACATTTTTCCAAGAAAGTCTGATGTTGTAACAAAAATGACTGCAGCTTACTGACAGAGCAAAAGATAAGGAATAACATTATTTGGTTGCTGCTTCTCTCTCTAGGCAATAAAATGAGATTGCATATTTTGTCTCTAATTCTTATTTAACCCCTCCAGAGATTTTATGTTAGATGGTAAAATTTTTAAAAATTGTAAAACAATTTAAACAGTTCTTAAATGTAAAATAATTAAAATGTTTGCATGTGCTGTTAATATATTCTTACTTAAAAGAGAATTTTTTCCCCTGAGTGAAATAATATTTAGTACATCAATCATGGGTACCCACTTAGACAATTTGAGTTTCCTATTTTTAGTTCAAATTTTTCAGTATTATTGGAAACATCTAGAATTGAGAAATACACAAAAATCATGAATTTATAACTTACTGCTATATTAGAGAGTCAAAACATCTCTTAGTTAAGCCAAACCAAGCCTATTGCCATTGAGTCGACTCTGACTCACAGCAACCCAATAGGACAGGGTGGAACTGCCCCACAGGATTTCCAAGTCTATATAATCTTTATAGGAGCAGACTGACACATCTTTCTCCTGCAGAGCAGTTGGTAGGTTTGAACCATCAACCAGTTGGTTAGCAGCCCAGAGGTTAACCACTGCACAATCAGGGCTCCTTATTGCTTGGTTACTCTACCTGAATCTTTCAGTTGTCTGAGAGGAGATGAGAGACCAGTGGCGATTCAGGTTCTGCATCCTCTTGATCTCCTTATCACTCAGAGGTAACCTGTACCC
>NW_006933456.1:0-484 GCF_000298275.1 Orycteropus afer afer
CCGAGGAGTGGCTGGTGGGTTTGAACCGCTAGCCGTCTGGTTAGCAGGCAAGTGTCTTAGCCACTATGCTACCAGAGCTCCCTCTCAAAGAATAGGCCACTTGAAAACCTTATGGATAGTAGTGAAACACTGTCTGATATATTACTGGAAAATTTTATGAATAGCCCTGAAACATTGTTGAGTACAGTGTCAGAAGATGAGCTCCTCAGATAGGAAGGCACTCAAAATATGACTGGGAAAGAGATGCTTCATCAGAGTACAGCTTAACTTAATGATATGGATAATACATTCAGGGCCTCCCTTTGCTGAAGTGGCAAGACTCAAATTGAGAAGAAACAGCTACAAACATCCATTGATGATCAGAATATGGAATGTACAAAGTATGGATCTAGCAAAATTGGAAGTTGTCAAAATTGAAATAGAACACATAAAAGTTGATATCCTAGGCATTAATGAGCTGAAATGGACCAATTTTGGCCATTTT
>NW_006933456.1:1629-2441 GCF_000298275.1 Orycteropus afer afer
AGATTACACCTCAATATGAAGAAAACAAAAATCCTGACAATGGTACCAATAAGCAGCATCATGATAAATAGAGAAAAGATTGGAGTTGTCAAAGACTTCATATTACTTGGTTCTACAGTCAACACCAATGGAAGCAGCAGTCAAGATGTCAGATGTCATATTGTATTGGGCAAATCTACTGCAAAGCACCTCTTTCAAGTACTGAAGAGCAAAGATGTTTCCTTGAAGAGTAAGGTGTGCTTGTCATAAGCCATGGCATTTTCAGTTGCCTCATGTGCATGTGAAAGCTGGATGATGAAAAAGGAAGACTGGAGAAGAATTGATGTTTTTGAGTTGTGGTGCTGGCAAAGAATGCTGAAAGTACCATGGACTACTAAAAGAACTAACAAATCCATCCTGGAAGAAGTGTAGTGGAATGCTCCTTGGAAGCGAGAATGGCCAGACTTTGCCTCACGTACTTTTGTCATGTTGTAAAAAGGGACCATTCCCTGGAAAATTATATCATGCTTGGCAAAGTGGAGGGACAACCAAAAAGGGGAAGTCCCTGTACAAGATGGACTGACACAGTGGCTGCAATGATGGGTTTAGGAATAACAAGGATCATGGAGCTGGCACAGGACCAGGCAGTGTTTCCTTCTGCTGTTCATGAGGTCACTATGAGTCAAAGACAACTCGACGGCATCTAACAACAACAATATGCATAAAAATTTATTCAAAGAAATTTCTTGAAAAAGTATGATAGATGCATATTTGCCTGTGGGTCTGTGTACGATCTTATGTCCCTACTCAATTGACCAATGGAACAGGAACAT
>NW_006933457.1:0-915 GCF_000298275.1 Orycteropus afer afer
TAAATGGAGAAAAGATTGAGGTTGTCAAAGACTTCACATTGCTTGGTTCTACAATTGACACCAATGGAAGCAGCAGTCAGGACATTAGATGACGTGTAGCACTGGGCAGGTCAGCTGCAAAGGAAATCTTTCAAGTGCTGAGGAGCAAGGATGTCCTTGAGGACTAAGGTGCGCCTGACAAAGGCCATGATATTTCTAATCACCTTGTATGCATGTGACAGCTGGACAATGAATAAGGAAGACCAAAGAAAAGTTGATGCTTTTGAGTTGTGGTGCTGGTGAAGAATGCTCAAAGTACCATGGACTGCTAAAAGAACTAACAGATCTATCCTGGAGGAAGTGCAACCAAGATGCTCCTTGGAAGTAAGGATGGCCCGACTTCGTCTCACCTACTTTGGTCATGTTGTCAGAGGGGACCTTTCCCTGGAGAAGGATGTCATGCTTGGTAAGGTGGAGGGTCGACAAAAGAGAGGAAGGCCTTCGACGAGATGGATTGACACGGTGGCTGCAACAATAGATTCAAGTATAGCAAGGATCATGGAGCTGGTGTGGGATCGGGTGGTATTTCACTCTGCTGTGCATAGGGTCGCTATGAGTTGGAAATGACTCGATGGCACCTAACAACAACAAATGCAAAACCAACAGCCAACATTATTTTCAATGGAGAGACACTGAAACCATTCCTCTTGAGAACAGGAACCAGACAAGGATGCCCACTATCAACACTTCTATTTAACATTGTACTGGAAGTCCTAGCCAGGGCCATAAGGCAAGAAAGGAAAATCAAAGGCATCCAAATTGGAAAGGAAGAAATAAAATGATCCCTATTTGCTGATGATATGATCCTATACCTAGAAAACCCAAGAGACTCAGTCAAAAATCTACTGGAACTAATTGAGAGATTTAGCATTGTGG
>NW_006933457.1:1387-3508 GCF_000298275.1 Orycteropus afer afer
TTTAAGGATGTGGAAAAAACAATCACTAACTTTATATGGAAAGGAAAGAAACCTCGGATAAGTAAAGCACCATTGAAGATGAAGAACAAAGTAGGAGGTCTCACACTGCCAGATCTCAAAACCTACTATACAGCCACAGTAGTCAAAACTGCCTTGGTACAATGAAAGACACACAGACCAATGGAATATAATTGAGAACCCAGAAATAGATCCATCGACCTATGGTCACCTGATCTTTGACAAAGGGCTAAAATCCATTAAATGGGGAAGAGAACGTATTTTTAATAAATGGTGCTGACAAAACTGATATCCATTTGCAGGAAAATGAAACAAAATCTGTACCTCACACCATACACAAAAACTAGCTCCAGATGACTCAAAGACTTAAATATGAAACCTAAAACTATAAAGTTCCTCAAGGAAAAACTAGGGGCAAATCTAGGGGCCCTAATATATGACATAAAGAGACAATCAAGCATAACCCAAAATGCACATACAGCAGAAGAGAAACTGGATGAATGGTACCTTCTAAAAATTAAATTTTTATGTGCTTCCAAGGACTTCTCCAAAAGAGTTAAAAGAGAACCTACAGACTGGGAAAGAATATTCGGCAATGACATATTTGACAAGGGACTTATCTCTAGAATTTATAGAAAATTCCAACACCTCAATAATAAAAAGACAGATATTCCAATTAAGAAATGGGGAGAAGACATGAATAGACACTTCATCAAGGAGGATATTCAGACAGCCAATGAACATATGAAGAAATGCTCATGATCATTAGCCATTAGAGAGATGCAAATCAAAACAAGATACCACCTTACTTCAGCATTAGTAACAAAGTTCAATAAGATAGAAAATAACAAATGCTGGCAAGGATACAGAGAGATTGGGATTCTCATACACTGCTGCTGCTGGGACTGTAAAATCATACAACCACTGTGGAAAGCAGTATGGCAATTCCTTAAAAAGCTGGAATTAGAAATTTTGTGGTGGTTAAGTTTGTGTGTCAACTTGGCTAGGCCTGCTTCAGTGGCTGGGCAGCTGGATGTAGTCTTCCCCATGATGAGATTGGTAATCAACTCCATGGTGGAATCTACTGTGAGCAGCTGAGTAGCTGCCTTAGGGATGTAGTCTGCTTTCTGTATATAAGAAATAGCTTTGGGAATGGTCTCTAGCTTCTGTCACGCTTGGACCCTGCATGTAGCCATGTCATTGTTCAGCAGCCTGCCATGCTCTGCTGATCTTGGGACTTAAATAGACTTGAAGTAATGGCCTGACATGTGGTTTGGTAATATCAGGACTGTGCCATTTTATTTGTTGACCTTGGGATTGTTAGCATCAGCAGCCAGTAGCTGCCTGAGTGAAGAGATGCCTCTAGCTCCATTGGGCAGGGAGCAAGAGGCAGAGCTGAAGCCCAAGCTCGAGGGGCTTTCACCCAGCCCCTAGAGCCTGGCACTTTGAACTCAGACTTAAAGCCTCCAAATTGTAAGAATAAACTTCTGTTTGTTTAAGCCATCCCATTTGTGGTATATTCTTGTCAGAGTGGCACTAGGTAACCAGAACAAATACCATTTGACCCAGCCATTCCATTACTAGGTATATATCCTAAAGAAGTGAGAGTCAGGATAAGAACAGATACATGCACACCCATGTTTATCGCAGCACTGTTTACAGTAACAAAAAAATGGAAACAACCTAGGTGCTCACCAAGAGAAGAATGGACAACCAAACTACGGTACATACACACAATGGAATACTATGCAATCTTAAAGAATAATGTAGAATCAGCAAAACACCACATAATGTGGATGAACTTGGAAGACATTATGCTGAGTGAAATAAGTCAATCACAGAAGGACAAATATTGTGCTAGTCCTTTACTGTAAAAAGTCAAGGAAAGGTTTATATATAGAAGGAAATTTCCTTTTAGGGGTGGGAGGGAAGGGGAGGAAACACTGCTAGATAGGTAGAGATTTGCATCTCTCTAATGGCTAATGCAAAAGTTGGAAACAAAGAAGAATCACCGGTAATTGGAAAATTTGGCCTTGGTGACAGAAATAATGCTGGAACTAGCATGGTAGAATTTTGCAAGACCAATGACTTGTTCATTGCAAA
>NW_006933458.1:0-1220 GCF_000298275.1 Orycteropus afer afer
GCAAAGGCAACACAATGCACTGCCATCGAGTTAGATCTGACTCACAGCAACCCCTCCTTGGGTTTCCAAGATGGTATCACTACAGAAGTAGATCACCCAATCTTCTTTCCAAGGAGTGGCTGATGGATTTGAACCACCAGCCTTCTGGTTACCAGTCATATGCCTTAGGCACTATGTGCCACCAGAGGGTCAGCAAAAAAGGGGAAGATCTTCAACAACATGGATTAACACAGTGGCTGCAATGATGGGCTCTAGTATAGCAAATATTGTGAGGATGGTGTTTGGACAGGCAGTGTTTTGTTTTGTTGTACACAGGGTCATTATGAGTTAGAATTGACTTGAGAACATTATGCTGAGTAAAATAAGTCAATCACAGAAGGACAAATACTGTATGAGTCTGCTATTATAAAAAGACAAGGGTAAGGAATATTCTTTGATGATTACCAGGGATGTGATGGGAGGGGAAGAAAAATTTCTAGCTAGATAAGAGATACACACTGATTTGAGTGAAGGAAAAGGCAATATACCAAAAGTAGGTGAGCAGCAAAATATCATTAAGGAAAAGGAAGACACAGAGAGGTACACATGAAGTACACACAACAAAGGTAAATACTTTTACATACACGAAACTGTGTTATCAGTAAAAACAAACATTAATATACAAGTGGATACATAGGTAGACAAGCAAGATGATTGGGTATGTGAGGCGAATGGGACTATACCCATGACCACGTATAGGTTTGGCAGATGCTATTTCTACCTACATATTTGTATGTGTTATAATAAAGTACATATATACAATAGTGTTAATAAGGGACAAAGTTATGGTGACTTCTCAGCCACAATCAAACATCTTGAGGGAGTGAGTCTCTGAGCCTGGGAGGTGGGACATCAAGGTCAATTGCCATAACATGGTACACAAAAGCATTGTTTCACATCCTACTTTGGTGAGTAATGACTGGGGTCTTAAAAGATTGTGAGGGACTAAGACACAACTATTGATCTCTCCTCATTCAGAACAAAGAGTTAAGAAAATCAAAGATTCCTGGAAACAATTAGTCCAAGGGACTATTGGACCAAGTAAACCTGAGCCTACATGACCCTAGGACCAGAAGATCTAGATGGTGCCCAGCTAAAACTTGGAAAGGGATCAAAATTGGAGATTCTGGACAGAGTGAGAGAAAAAATGTGGAAAAAATCTCAAAATCATAAAAAAGACC
>NW_006933458.1:2185-3719 GCF_000298275.1 Orycteropus afer afer
TAGATTGCTTCATCTTCATCCTGTGGAGCAGCTGGTGGGTTTGAACAACTGACCTTCTGGTTAGCAGTCAAATGTTTTACTCACTATACCACCAGAACCCCTTTTATTAACTTTAGAACTGGATTATTACCCCATGTTTTGTTGGATAAAATTCCAGGATATAATCCAAAATGGTTGGGAAAATTCTGTAAGTATATCCTTGAAATAGGCCAATAAAACCCAGGCATGGTCTATTAGGAAATAAAATGGTGCCAGCAAAGAACTTTGAGGACTTGCTATATGACACTGCAGTGAAATATCTTGTCCCCTTCAGCTCAGCTTTGAGTTGGGGACTGTGAACGTGAGGCAGACCTGTACCCTCAAGATGGGCACAAAGAACAGGGGATCTGAAGTTAGGAGGATTATGTTACATCATGTTCATTAGCTGTGAAACTTTAGGCAAATCCTTTTGCCTCTCTGAGTCTCCGTTTCCTCATCCATAAATAACCGGATTAATATTACATTCCTCATATAGTGTTGTAAGGAAGGAATGAGATATGTTGGCTGTTAGAAAAGGTAAGCAGCCAAAAGGAACTGAGAGTTCCGTATTATAATTGTTATCATCATCATTATCATCCTTACTACCATGGGTTGCTCATTCTGCCTCATTCTGTTAACTTCCTGACACCATCTTGTCACTTGGTTATTCATTACCTCCTCATGAGCCGAACTTTCTTAGCTCTCTTGCTTTCACTCAACTCCCCTGCTTTCCATCATTTATATTACTCTCTTTTGTTTTCCCTGCAATCACAGATGGAAATTCCTGAAAACAGGCGCCCTATATTATTCATGAATTTCAGTAGCCCCTTCTTGCCTAAATAAGGAAGGATCCAAGAAAATGAATGAACAAATGAATGAATGATGTTCAATCTCAGAAAAAGATTGGCCTTGTCCTTGGCCTCTGAACTCCCCATTCTGCTCTATCTTGTGCCTGACATGATAATTTTTTCTGGTGGCCCAAACATGCTAGATCCTTATTTCATGATTCCATAGTGCTCATCACAGAGATACTGGCCTTTTACATTCCCTCCCTGAATTTCCCACCTTCACTTTAATCTTTTTATGTCCCTCATGCTGGGCTCCACTTGTCAACTCTGCCTCATCCACTGACTCACAGTTGGGCACATTCCTAGTCCCAGGGTAGCAGAAATGGTTAAGGCATTTGGCTGCTAACTGAGAGGTTGGAGGTTCAAGTACACCCAGAGGCACCTTAGATGAAAGGCCTGGATATTAACTTCCAAAAAAACAGCCATTAAAAATCCTATGAAGCACAGTTCTATTCTGACACACACAGGGTTGCAATGAGTTGGAGTCAATTTGATGGTAACTGATTTCTGCTCCTGGTTGCAAGGTACCAACTGCAGAATAAAGGAAGGAAGCCCTGACTCTTTCCAACCCTAGCATGACCCAAGGCTTAATGGGCATGACCCAAGGCTTAATCTTTGACCTTTTGCTCTTCTCTCTGTCTTCCTAGTTTGAAATCTTATCCTGCCTA
>NW_006933459.1:0-1716 GCF_000298275.1 Orycteropus afer afer
GTTGATTTCTAATTTTATATCACTGCAATCTGAGAAGATGCTTTGCAGTATTTCATTTTTTTTTAAATTTATTAAGGCTTGCTTTATGGCCTAACATATGATCTATCATGGAGAATGTTCCATGTGCACTGGAAAAGAATGTATATTGTGCTGTTTTTGGGTGAAGTGCCCTGTAGATGTCTATAAGTTGAAGTTGGTGGACTGTATTATTTAGCTCTTCTGCATCTCCTACTATGATTGTGGAGTCATTTATTTGAATTTTCAATTCTGTTAAAGTCTGATTTACATATTTTGGGGCTCTTTCATTGGTTGCATAGATATTTATTTTAGTTATGTCTTTTTTTTTTTTTTCAATTGATCCTTTAATCATTATATAATGTTCTTACTTGTCTCTTATGGTGACTTTTGTCTTAAAGTCAATTTTATCAGAAATTAATATTGCCCCTCTTGCTCTTTCATGGTTTCCATTTGCTTTATAAATCTTTTTCCAACCTTTGATTTTTAGTGTAATTTTGTCTTTGTCTCTAAAGTGTGTCTCTTGTAGACAATATATTAATCAGTTATATTTTCTTATCTAGCCTGCAACTCTCCATCTCTTGAATGGTGCATTTAATCCATTGACATTCAATGTAATTATTAAGAACTATGAACTAGTTGCTGTCATTTTGTTATGTGTTTTTCATGATGTGGCTGATTTCTTTGTTCCATATAATTTTCTATGCTGAGCTCATTTTGTTTATGAATCGTGTTATCACTTCCTTAGTTTTATTTTTTTAGTATTTGCTAAATATTTGTGCTTGTCTTCTTTTTTATTTTGATGTGAAGGTTTATCATTTTTCTTGTATATCACCCTGTGATTTACAATTTTCTTCCCAAGTTTGGAACAGTCCATTCTGTCTTGCAATTGTCTTGACTTCCTCACCATGTAGAAGTTCTGTAACTACACGGTTTTTCTTCTCTTTTTGTTTTGTAGTTGTCTTCACTTGCCAATTGATGTCTCTGGTTCCCTGTTTACAATCTTATAGGCTTATTTACTTTGGCTATTTCCACAACTGGGTTCATTTCTGGGTTATTTTTATCAAGTGTGTTAATGTTTTGTTGTCATTTGCTGTTGTTACTTCTCTGTCCAAAGGATTCCTTTTAGCATCTCTTGTAAGTCTTGTCTGGTTTTTAAAAAGTTCCTTTAATTTCTTCTTATCTAGAAATGTCCTAATTTCACTATCATATATGAGGGACCATTTTTCTGGGTATATAATTCTTGATTGGAAATTTTTTTCTTCCAGGGTTTTGTATATACCATCCCATTGCCTTCTTCCCTTCATGGTTTCTTCTTAGAAATCAGAGTTTAGTCTTATTGGTTCTCCTTTGTAGGGAACTTTCATTTTTTCCATTCTGCTTTCAGGATTCTTTCTTTGTCTTTCGTTTTGGTGAGTTTAATGAGGCTATGTCTTGGTGATTTTCTTTTGTGGTCTACCCTGTTTGGGGTTTTATGAACTTCTTAAGTGGATATATTCTTATCTTTCATCATCTCAGTGAAATTCTCTTCCAATAAATATTTGACAATTTTCTCAGTGGTTTTATTTGTCTCTTCCTGTTCTGGAATTCCAATTACATGTAGTTTAGTCTTTCTTTTTAATACATTTTTTGAAATATAATATATGTACAGTGAAATACACAAAACTAAGGTGACACGGGTCAATGCATTTTTTTTTTTTT
>NW_006933459.1:3960-4572 GCF_000298275.1 Orycteropus afer afer
TATTTGCTGAATATTTATGCTGGTCCTCTTTTTTATTTTGATGTGAAGGTATATCATTTTTTTTGAGGTTGTCCTGTGACTTATAGTTTTCTTCCCAAGTGTAGAACTCTCCATTCTATCTTGTAATTGTCTTGACTTTTCTACCATCTAGAAATTATGTAATGACACAGACTTTTTTGTCTATTTTTGGTTTGTAGTTGTCCTCATTTGTTGGTTTGTGTCTCTGGTTCCATGTTTACAATCTTGTAGGCTTATTTACTTTGGATACTTCCATAGCTGGATTGGTTCCTAGGATATATCATCATGTGTGTTAATGGTCAGTTGTTGTTGGCTATTGTTGCTTCTCTGTCCAAAGGGCTCCCTTTAGCATCTCTTTTAAGGTTTGTCTGGTTTCAACAAATTCCCTTAATTTCTGCTTATCTGGAAATGTCTTAATTTCACCATCACATTTGAGAGACAGTTTTGCAGGGTACATAATTCTTGGTTGGAAATTTTTCTCTTTCAGTGTTTTATATATACCACCCCACTGTCTTCTCACCTGCAAGGTTTCTGTCAAGAAATCTGAGCTTAGTCTTATTGGTTGGCCCTTGTAGGTAACTTTTTGTTTTTCCC
>NW_006933460.1:0-596 GCF_000298275.1 Orycteropus afer afer
CAATACCATTTACAATAGCTACCAAAAAAATAAAATACTTGGGAATAAATCTTACCAGGGACACAAAAGACCTGTACAAAGAAAACTATAAAAAAGAGATCTACATAAATGGAAGAACATCCCATGCTCATGGATAGTAAGATTGAACATTGTGAAAATGTCAGTTCTACCCAAAGCTTTCCATATATTCAATGCAATCCCAATCCAGATCCCATCAATATTTTTTAAAGATATGGAAAACAATCACTAACTTTCTACAGAAAGGAGAGACCTTGGATAAGCAAAGCACTATTGAAGAAGAAGAACAAAGTATGAGGTCTTACACTGTCGGATCTCAAAACATACTATACAGACACAAGATCTGTACCTCACACCATACACAAAAACTAACTCCAGATGGATTACACACTTAAATGTGAAGTCTCAAACTATAAAGTTCCTCAAGGAAAAACTAGAGGCAAATTTAGGGGTCTTAATATATGGCATAAAGAGACTGTCAAGAATAACCCAAAATGCACAAACAGCAGAAGAGAAACTAGATGAATGGGGACCTTCTAAAAATTAAATTTTTATGTGCTTCCAAAAACTTCTCCAAA
>NW_006933460.1:1606-3048 GCF_000298275.1 Orycteropus afer afer
GCTCCATCTCCTACTTTGGTGAGTAGCGACTGGGATCTTAAAAGCTTTCAGGCAGCCATCTAGATGCAACAGTGTGTCTCTCCTCCTTTGCCCAGAGCAAAGAAGAATAAAGGAAACCAAAGATTCATTGAAACAATTAGTCCTAGCAACTAGCATACCATGCCATCCGCAGCCTATGTGACTATGAGACCAGAAGAACTAGATGGTGCCTGGCTACCACTGTCAACCACTCAGAGGGGGATCTATGTAAGAGATCCTGGATAGGGAAGGAGAACAATGTGGAACAAAACTCAAAATCATTTGGGAAAAAAAAAAATGGGGGGCGGGAACCAGGTTTGCTGGTCTGATAGAGCCTGGTAGAACCACTGAAATTATGGCCCCTAGCTGCACTTCAGGCCTAGAATTGAACCCACACCTGTGACTTCCAGCCAAACCAAAGACAGGGATATGAGTATCTACCTGAGGTAGATACACTCCTTGGAGAGAACAATCATGGGAGAAAGGAGGGCTGTTTATGCACAGGGAGACAGCTCAGGGAGCAGGAGTGCCTGGAGAGATGGACACAGGGAAGACGTTAACTATCAGGAGGAAGTGGGAGGGGAGCTGTTGCAGTGTGGTAATTGCAGTCAATGTCATGAGACAAAGTGTATGTGTATGGAAAGTGAATTTGCTCTGTAAATTTTCACCCAAATCACAATTAAAAAAAAAAAAAAAAGAGTTAATATAATGTGACAACATTGTATAAATAGGATGGTACAGTTTACAGTGCTATACCCTTTAACCCTTGCACACACACACACACACACACGTACAGTCACTAGATGTTTCTCAGGTGACAACTCTAATTTATTATTTTGTTATTTTATTTTGTTTTTCATTGCAAAGAAATTTAAACAATTTTACTTATCTACTAAAATGTATAAATTTATTTATTTTTGATAAAGAAGCATGTTGTTAGTTGTAGTTAGGTGCCGTTGAGTCATCCCTGATTCATAGTGACCCTATGCACAGCAGAACCAAAAAGCACTGCCTGGTCCTGTTCCAGCTCCACGATCCCTGCTATACCTGAGCCCATTGTGTGGCCAGTGTCAATCTGTTGAGGTCCTTCTCCTCTTTCATTGACCTCCACTTTACCAATCATGATCTCCTTCTCCAGGGAATGGTGTCTTCTTACAACATGACCAAAGTAGGTGAGACAAAGTCTGGCCATTCTCGCTTCCAAGGAGCATTCAGGCTGAACTTCTTCCAGGACAGATTTCTTAGTTGTTTTAGCAGTACATGGTACTTCCAGCGTTCTTCACCAGCACCGCAACTCAAAAGCATTGACTCTTCTTCAGTCTTCCTTACTCATTGTCCAGCTCTCAAATGCATATGAGGCAATTGAAAATACCATGGCTTGTGTCAGGCACACCTTAGTCCTCAAGGAGACATCTTTGCTCTTC
>NW_006933461.1:0-1262 GCF_000298275.1 Orycteropus afer afer
CAAGAGACACACTTTAGAGAAAAAGACAAAAATAGACTATAAATCAACGGTTGGAAAAAGATATATCAAGCAAATAGCAACCAAAAAGAGCTGGAGTGGCATTATTAATTTCTGATCAAAATGAGTTTAAGACAAAAACCACCATAAGACACAAGGAAGGACCTTATAAAATGATGAAAGGATGAATTGAACAAGAAGATATAACCATAATAAATATCTATGGACCCAATGAAGCAGCCCCAAAATATATAAATCAGACTTCAAAAGAGTTGAAAAGGCAAATAAATGACTCCACAGTCATAGTGGGAGACTTTAATACACCACTTTCCATTAAAACAATTGGGAAAAAACTCAACAAAGATGAAGAAAAGCTAAACAATACAATCCACCAACTTGAACTTATAGACATCTATAGAGCACTTTGCCCAACAACAGAACAATATACATTCTTTTCCACCACACATGGAACATTCTCCAGAACAGAAAATATGTTAGGCCATAAAGGAAGCCTTAATAAACTTAAAAACACTGAAATACTGCAAAGCGTTTTCTCAGATCACAATGGTACCAAATTAGAAATCAACAATAGGAAGATCAACAGAAAAAGAGCAAACACAAAGAAACTGAATAACAACCTCTTTAAGAATGACTGGGTGAGAGAGGAAATAAAAGATTCCTTGAATCAAAAGAGAATGAAAACACAACATACAAAAATCGTTTTGACACAGCCAAAGCAATGATCAGAGTCCAATATATAGCAATAAATGCACACATCAAAAAAGAAAAAAAGAGCCAATATCAACATTTTATACCAACGTCTCCAACAATTAGTAAAAGAACAGCAAGAAAAGCCTACAATCACCATAGTACTGAGAGAAACCAGATTCAATCGGCACAATAAAATACATAAAAGCCTTGCTCCACATCCTACATTGGTGACTAGCGACTGGGGTCTTAAAAGCTTTCAAGCGGCCATCTAAGATGCATCTAACAGTCTCCTAGCATCGGAAGTGAAGAAGAATGCAAAAAGGGGGGGGCATTTGGAAGCAATCAGCCACAGGACATGATGACCCTCAAGACCAGAAGAACTAGATAGTGCCAGTCTACTAATGCCAACCACTCAGGAAAGGATCAAATATGGAGATCCTGGATAGAGTGTGTGTGTGTGTGGGGGGGGCATGGAACAAAATCCAGAAACTCAATAATGACCAGAATTACTGGTCAGATGAAATCTGGTGAGACCCCCAATACTATGGCTCTGG
>NW_006933461.1:4648-5088 GCF_000298275.1 Orycteropus afer afer
CAATAGCTACCAAAAAAATAAAATACTTGGGAATAAATCTTACCAGGGACACAAAACACTTATACAAAGAAGACTACTTCAAGAAACCATAAGAGATCTACATAAATGAAAGAACATACCATGCTCATGGATAAGAAAGTTGAACATTGTGAAAATGTCAATTCTACGCAAAGCAATCTATACATTCAATGCAATCCCAATTCAGATCCCATCAACATTCTTTAAGGATATGGAAAAACTAATCACTAACTTTATATGGAAAGGAAAGAGACCTTGGATAAGCAAATCACTATTGAAGAAGAACAACAAGGGAGGATGTCTCACATTCCTGGATCTGAAAGCTTGCTATACAGCCACAGTAGTCAAAACTGCCTGATATTGGTACAATAGCAGACACATAGACCAAGGGAATAGAATTGTGAACCCAGAAATAGATCCAT
>NW_006933462.1:0-1721 GCF_000298275.1 Orycteropus afer afer
AAAATCAATGGAAAAAGAGTAAACACATGGAAACTGAACAACACCCTCCTTGAGAAAGACTGGGTAAGAGAAGAAATAAAAAGTGAAATTGAAAAATTCCTTGAATCAAATGAGAATGAAACACAACATACCAAAATCTTTGGGACACAGCAAAAGCAGTAATCAGAGGCCAATTTACAGCAATAGATGCACACATCCAAAAAGAAGAAAGAACGAAAATCAACACTTTAAATCAATATCTCCAACAATTAGAAAAAGTACAGCAAGAAAAGCCTAGGCACCACAATAAAGGAAATAATCAAGATCCGAGCAGAAATCAATGAAACAGAAAAGAGAAATACAATAGAAAAAAATCAACAAGACCAGAAGTTGGTTTCTTGAAAAGATTAATAAAATTGACAAACCACTGGCAAATTTAACAAAGGAAAAGAGGGAGAGGATACAAATAACACTAATAAGAAACGAAATGGGTGGCATCACAACAGAACCAACTGAAATAAAAAGGATAATATCAGGATACTATGAAGAACTGTACTCCAACAAATTTAAAAAGCTGGAAGAAATGGACCGTTTTCTAGAAACACACCAGTTACCTAAACTAACACAGACTGACGTGGAAATGTTGAACAGATCCATAAGAAAAGAAGAAATTGAACAGGTCATAAAAAAAATTACCAACTAAAAAAATTCCTGGCCCAGACTGTTTCACTAGAGAATGCTACCAAACATTCAGGGAAGAACTGACATCATTCCTACTCAAACTATTCTAAAACACAGAAAAGGATGGGATCCTCCCTAAATCATTTTATTAAGCAAGCATAACCTTGATATCAAAACCAGGCAAAGACATCACTCAGAAGGAAAACTACAGTCCAATATCCCTCATGAATATAGATGCAAAATCTTCAACAAAATCCTAGCTAATTGACTCCAAAAACATATCAAAAAAGTCATTCATTATGACCACGTGGGGTTCATATCAGCTATGCAAGGATAGTTCAACATTAAAAAAACAATCAACATCATCCACCAGATAAATAAAACAAAGGAGAAGAACCACATGATCATATCAATTGATGCAGAAAAGGCATTTGATAAAATGCAATACCCATTCTCGATCAAAACTCTCAGCTAAATAGGCATAGTAGGGACATTCCTCAACATAATAAAGGGCATCTATGCACAACCAACAGCCAACATTATTCTCAATGGAGAGAGACTGAAACCATTTCCTTTGCAAGCAGGAACCAGACAAGGATGCCCTCTATCACTACTTCTATTCAACATTGCACTGGAAGTCCTAGCCAGGGCCATAAGGCAAGAAAGGGAAATCAAAGGCATCCATATTGGAAAGGAAGAAATCAAACTATCCCTATTTGCTGGTGATATGATCCTATACCTAGAAAACCCAAGATACTCACTCAAAAACATACTGGAACTAATTGAGAGATTTAGCATCATGGCAGGATAGAAGATCAACATCCAAAAATCAGTTGGATTCCTCTATACCAGCAAAGAGATTGCTGAGAAAGAAACAAGGAAATCAATACCGTTTACAATAGCTACCAAGAAAATGAAATACTTGGGAATAAATCTTACCAGGGACACAAAAGACCTGTACAAAGTAAACTATAAAAAACTACTTCAAGAAACCATAAGAGATCTACATAAATGGAAGAACATCCCTTGCTCGTGGATAGGAAGAATGAACATTGTGAAAA
>NW_006933462.1:2481-3058 GCF_000298275.1 Orycteropus afer afer
GACTGTAAAATGGTACAACCATTGTGGAAAGCAGTATGGTGATTCCTTCAAAATTTGGAATTAGAAATACCATTTGACCCAGCCATTCCATTACATTATATTTGGTTATATATCCCAAAGAAGTGAGAGCCATGACAAAAACAGACATATGCACACCCATGTTCATCGCAGCACTATTTACAATAGCCAAAAGATGGAAGCAACCTAGGTGTCCATCAACTGAGGGAGGAATTGATAACCAAACTATGGTACATACACACAACGGAATACTATGCAACGCTAGTATTCTTTAATGAAGAATCTGCAAAATACCACATATCGTGAATCAACTTGGAGGACATTATGCTGAGTGAAATAAGTCAATCACAAAAGGACAAATATTGTATCAGTCCATTATTGTAAAAGTCAAGGAAAGTTTTATCTATGGAAGGAAATTTTCTTTGTTGGTTACTAGGGGTGGGAGTGGAGGGGAGGGAACACTGTTAGATAGATAGAGATAAGTATTGATTTGGGTGAAGAGAAGGGCAATGTACCATATGTGAGTGACCAATATGGTGGCATTGAGGAAGAGAAAGAC
>NW_006933463.1:0-605 GCF_000298275.1 Orycteropus afer afer
AAAAAAAAAAAAAAAAGGAGGGAGAACTGTTACACATTAAGAGAGACATAAGTGACCAAATGCAACATATACACTTTGACTCTCTCTTAATGAAAACAAACAAACAATCAACAGACATTCATGGGACAATCAAGAAAATCTGAATATTGCCTGATTTCAATGGTAGTATGATTCTATTCTTAATTTTTCAGGTGAGTATCTTTCATAGATAGATACAGAAGTATTTACATATTAAATAATACAATGGCATGACTCGAAATGGGAAGAAACAGCTGCAAACATCAATTAATAATCTCAACATGGAACGTATGAAGTATGAATCTAGGAAAACTAGAAGTTGTCAAAAATGAAATGGAATGCATAAAGATCAATAACCTAGGCATTAGTGAGCTCAAATGGACTGGTACTGGCCATTTTGAATAAGACAACCATATGATCTACTATGCCGGGAATGACAAATTAAAGAGGAAGAACAACAACAAAAAAAAACCAAACTCACTGTCATCGAGTCGATTTTGACTCATAGTGACCCCTCCTTGGGTTTCTGAGGCAGTATCACTACGGAAGTAGATTGCCCCATCTTCCTTCCGAGGAGTGGCTGGTGG
>NW_006933463.1:1755-2904 GCF_000298275.1 Orycteropus afer afer
CCAGAAAGATGTTTACTTGTGTTTTATTGACTATGCAAAGAAATTAGACTGTGTGGATCATAACAAATTATGGATAACATTGAGAAGAATGGGAATTCTAGAACACTTAATTGAGCTCATGAGGAACCTGTACATAAACTAGGAGGCTGTTGTACGCCTGACCCAAGCCATGGTGTTTTCAACTGCCTCATATACCTGTGAAAGCTGTACAAGAAGGTGGAATCAGAGTTGATGCTTTTGAATTGTGGTGTTGGAGAAGAATACTGAAAGTACCATGGACTGCCAGAAGGACTAACAAATCTCTTCTGGAAAAAGTGCAGCCAGAATGCTACTTGGAAGAGAGAACAGCCAGACTTTGCCTCATCTACTATGGTCATGTTGTCAGAAGGGACCTTACCCTGGAGAAGGATATTATGCTTGATAAGGTAGAGGGTCAACAAAAAAGAGGAAGGCCCTCAACGAGATGTACTTACATACTGGCTGCCATGATGGGCTCAGGAATGGCAAGGATTGTGAGGCTGGTATAGGACCAGATAGTGTTTCATTCTGTTGTACACAGGGTCTCTATGAGTGAGAGCCAACTCTACAGCAACTAAGGACAACAACAACATGGTTCTATTCTTAAATTTTAGTTGAGTATTTTTAGAGATAGATATAGAAGTCTTTATGTACTAAATAATGTAATGTCTGGGTTTGCTTTAAAATTATCCATCTGGGAACAGACTAGTGGGAGGTACAAATAAAAGACTGGTCTTAAGTTGAAAATTATTGAAAGCAAAAGATACAGAGAAACTCATTATACTATTCTAATTTTTTTTTTTTTAATTGTGATTTGGGGTGAAGATTTACAGAGCAAATTCACTTTCTATACAGCAGTTCACATACACTTTGTCTCATGACATTGACCAGTTTACCACAACACAACAGCTCCCCTCCCCTTTCCTCCCCATAGTTACCTCTTCCCAGTATTCATCCCTCCATGTACTTCTGCCCCTGAGCTGTCTCCCTGTGCATAAACAGCCCTTCTTTCTCCCATAATTGTTCCCTCCAAGGAGTGTATCTACCTGAGGTAAATGTTCAACTTAAATGCCTGGCTTTTGTTTGTCTGGAAACCACAGGTGTGGGTTCAATTCCAGACCTGAAGGGCAG
>NW_006933464.1:0-1251 GCF_000298275.1 Orycteropus afer afer
TGAAATACTGTCTGATATATCAGTGGAAAACTATGAATGGTCCTGAAATATTGTCCAATATAATGCCAAAAGATAAGCCCCTCAGGTCAGAAGTCACTCAAAATACGACTGGGAAAGGACTGTCTCCTCAGATAGAGCCTATCTTAATGATGTGGATGGAGTAAAGTTTTTGGAACCTCCATTTGCTGATGTAGCATGACTCAAAATGAGAAGAAACAACTGCAAACACTGATAAATAATAGGAATATGGAATGTATGAAGTAAATCTAGGAAAACTGGAAATTGTTAAAAACAAAGTAGAACACATAAATATTGATATCCTGGGCATTAGTGAGCTGAAATGGACTGGTTTTGGCCATTTTTTAATCAGATAACCATATGATCTACTATGCCTGGAATGACAAATTGAACAGGAATGGCATGGCATTCATCACCACAAAGAATGTTTCATGATGTGTCCTGAAATACAATCAATGTCAGAATAGATAATATCCAAACACCTACAAGGAAGGCCAGTTAATACTATTATTCAAATTTATGCACCAACCACCAAAGCCAAAGATGAGGAAATGGAAGATTTTTACCAAGCCTGTAGTCTGAAATTGACCAAACATGCAATCAGAATGTGTCAATTATGATTGGTGATTGCAATGCAAAAGTTGGAAATAACAAAGAATCACTGGTAGTTGGAAAATATGGCATTGGTGATAAAAATAATGCTAGACATCACATGATAGAATTTTGCACGGCCAATGACTTATTCATTGCAAATACCTTTTTTCAACAACAGGAATGGTAGCTATAAACATAGACTTCACCAGATGGAGTACACAAGAATCATATTGACTACATCTGTGGCAAGAGGCTACAATATCTTCAGCCAAAACAGGCCAGGAGCTGACAGTAGAACAGACCATCAACTGCTCATATGCAAGTTCAAGTTGAAGCTGAAAATAATTAATACAAATCCATGAGAGCCAAAAATTGCACCTTGATTATATCCCACCTGAATTTAGACACTACATAAAGAATAGATTTGATGCATTGAACACCAATGACTGAAAAGCAGAGGAATTGTAGGATGGCATCAAGAACATCATCCATGAAGAATGCAAAAGGTCCTTAAAAAGACAGGAAAGGAAGAAAAGACAAAAATGGATGTCAGAAGAGACTCTGAAACGTGCCCTTGAGCAGAGAGTATCTAAAGCAAATGGAAGAAATGACAAAATAAAAGAGTTGAACAGAAGATTT
>NW_006933464.1:2731-3687 GCF_000298275.1 Orycteropus afer afer
GAACGTGGAATCAGGATTGGAGGAAGACTCGTTAACAACCTGCTGACGACACAACTTTGCTTGCTGAAAGTGAGGATGACTTGAAGCACTTACTGATGCAGATTGAAGACTACAGTCTGCAGTATGAATTATACCTTAATATAAAGAAAAAAAATATTCACAACTGGACTAATAAACAGCATAAATGGAGGAAAGATTGAAGTTGTCAAAGACTTCCCATTACTTGGTTCCACAATCAGCACCAATGGAAGGAGCAGTCAAGACATCAGATGACGTATTACATTGGGCAAATCTGGTGCAAAAGACCTACTTCAAGTGCTGAAGAGCAAAAATATCTCCTTGAAGACTAAGGTGCACCTAACCCAAGCCATGATATTATCCTGTGCCTCATGTGCGTGTGAGAGCCAAACAATGGATAAGGAATACCAGAGAAGAATCAATGCTTTTGAGTTGTGGTGTTGGTGAAGCATACTTAAAGTACCATGGGCTGCTAAAAGAACTAACAAATCTCTCTTGGAAAAAGTGCAGCCAGAATACCCTTGGAAGCAAGAATGGCCAGACTTTGTCTCATCTACTTTGGTCATGTTGTCAGAAGGGACCATTCCCTGGAGAAAGATATCATGCTTGGTAAAGTAGAGGGTCAATGAAAATTGGAAGACCTTTGTGATAGTTGGAGCTTTGTGTCAACTTGGCTCACACACTTATAGAAGCTGGCAAGTCCCAAGTTTTTGGATCAAATGTCAAGCTAGAGGCTTTTCCTGACTCACACAGCTGCAAAGGCTGATGAGCTCAAGATTGGCAAGCAGTATACTGGTTGTTGACTCCAACAAATGACAAATCCAAGATCTCCGGGCCAAATGATGGATTGTCCACTCACAAACAGTTGTAGGCAGCACAACAGAATCCCAATCCACAGAAGAATGTCTCTTTTCCCAGGATGTCCATAAATATACTGG
>NW_006933465.1:0-636 GCF_000298275.1 Orycteropus afer afer
CAAAATAATGACCATTTTCTAGCTCATATCTGTTTTTACTTATATGCAGCCTCACCCTGCTGACTTGAGGCATCAGCAGAGCCTACTACTGCTCAACCTGCCAGGCATACTCCTTCCACGTCTTTCAGCTCCATGTCTGTGTTTAACAGAAACAGAAGGCCATGACTTCTCCCGAACACCCATACAATCATGCTTACAAGCAAAAATAAAATTAAATTTAAATTTTGAAAAACATCACAGGTTTCAAAGTTTACCTTCCTGGGATCCAGTTCCTTCTATTTTTTGCTGCTGTTATGTGTCGTGGAGTAAGACCCAACTCATAGCGACCCCTCCTTGGGTTTCCCAGGCAGTATCACTATGGAAGTAGATTGCCCAACCTTTCTTCCGAGGTGTGGCTGGTGAGTTTGAACCGCAAGCCTCCTGGTTAGCAGTCAAGTGCCTTAGACACTATGCTACCAGAGCTCCTAGTTCCCTCTGTGGTTTGTAGCTTATCTTCTCTCTGTCCATCATGTACATACATCTTCTCTTCCTGGCTACCTTCTCTGGGGCTTCAAGTTCCCAGATGATAGGGAAAAACTAAAGTGTATAAGAAATTCCTTAACTAGAATTTGTGATTATAGAAGATCAAATACTATT
>NW_006933465.1:2716-3512 GCF_000298275.1 Orycteropus afer afer
TTCTATTGCACATTTTTATCTTGCTCTATCCTGCACCTTCTAATGTGATTCCTTTCAGAGCTGTTGGTAATGGAATTCAGGTACCATATAGTTCTGGTTTCAGAGTCAAGGAGGATGAGGTTTGCCTGGTCCGTTAGTCCTTTGGACTAAATGTTTCCATCTGTTTCTGATTTTCTTTACTCTTCTTTGATCCAGATGGAGAGAGACAAATTGATGAATTTTACAGGGTCACTCACAAGCTTTTAAGACCCAGTCACATTTCACCAATGTAGGAGGTAGAACATTTTCTTTGTGAACTATGTTGTGCCACTTGATGTTGATGTCCCCCAAAACTATGGTCCTGAACCCCCCGGCCCATTGACTCATCCCCACAAGGAGTTTGGTCATAGCTAATAAGTTTTTGTAACTTTGCTCTGTCTATGATCTACTATATTCATGGATATATTTGTAGCATATGCAAATATATACGTAGAAATATCCTTTGTTATATTTATATATATATTCATGGGTATAGTCCCATTTGTCTTCCCATGCCTGTTTAGCTTCTGTGTATATCTATGCAACTACTCATAGAATATTGTTATTACTATTATTGCAGGATATTCTACATAGTGGTATCTACCTTTGTTGCCTTTTACCCTGGTGCTCCTTCCTGTGTCTTCCTTTGCCTTGATCATTTTCTGCTGACCTTCCCCTCACTGCATATTCTCTTTCCCTTCACTCAGGTTATGAAACGGTTAAATGTCGACCATTTCTTTTTAATACAATAACTCTGTATATTACTTCCATTTCCTTT
>NW_006933466.1:0-1418 GCF_000298275.1 Orycteropus afer afer
CCATGGAGTTGATTGCCAGTCTCATCATGGGGAATAACTACCACCAGCCGCCCAGCCACTCAACCAGGCCCAGCCAAGTTGACACACAAACATAACTACCACAGTTCCACCCCTTGTCAACTTGGTAGCTGTACAGATCTTCATTGGGTGCCATCTGTACAGATCTCCTCCACTGGGTGGCTCCAGTCCCCTAGTTCCTCTAAGTGGTGACCTCACCCCCTTGGCCTGGCAGGCCTCTCCTTCTTGGGCATGGCAGCCCTGCCCCCTCATTCTTGGGCAGTGGCTATGGCTCCATCCCACTGGCTTACCTGAATGAGCAGCCCCACACTGTAGAACCAAGTTGGTGAAGGCCTGGCTCTTTGAAATCTAGGGGGCTGTGATTTTTTGACCCCCAAAGGCCATGGTCCTACCCTTTCAGGCTGAGGCAGCTCTGCTTCTGTTTCCTTGGTCTCCACTTCTGCCAACTAATGCCCGAGGGCAACCCACTCCGCCAGAAATCTTCTTGCCCCAAAGGACATTTAGCTTTCTTGCTCCATGGGGTGGCCAACCTGCTACTCCATTACAAGCTGGTCTCTTCTACCAATTAATGCCTGAAGGCAACCCACTCCACCAGGAAGCTGCCTGACCAAAGGCATCATGCTTTTTTCCCTGTGGGCTGGTAAGGCTGTCCCTGTCTCATGCTGATTCTCTCAGCTCTGCTCCTGACGTCTCTGATGCCAGTCTCTTGCTCAGCTCCTGCCGTCTGTCATGCCTATGCCAGGATCTTCCTGCCAGGGTCATGGGTCGATGATGCACCCACTCCTGTTTCCATATTTTAGGCATCTGTCAGAGCAGCACCCCACTCTTGGTACCATATTCTGTTCTGGTTACCTAGTGCCACTCTGACATATACCACAAATGGGATGGCCTTAACAAACTGGAGTTTATTCTAATAATTTGGAGGCTTTAAGTCCAAGTTCAAAGTGCCAGGCTCTAGGGGCAGGGTGAAAGCCCCTCAACCTTGGGGTCCAGCTCTGCCTCCTGCTCTCAGCCCACTGGAGCTAGAGACATTTCTTCACACAGAGAGCTTCTGGCTGATGAGGCTGAGAAGCCCCAGGGTTGACAAGTAAAAAGGCCCAGTCTTGATGTTACCAAACCACATGGCAGGCCACTAACTTAAGTCCATTGTAAGTCCCAATATCAGCAGAGCATAGCAGGCTGCTGAGTAAATGACATGGCTACATGCAGGGTCCAAGCATGCCATAGGCTAGAGACCATACCCAAGACTTCTCCTTATATACAGGAAGCAGACCACATTCCAAAGGCAGCTACTCAGTTGCTTGTGGTAGATCCCACCATGGAGTTGGTTGCCAGTCTCATCATGGGAATAACTACCACCAGCTGCCCAGCCACTCAACCAGGCCCAGCCAAGTTGACAC
>NW_006933466.1:3828-4438 GCF_000298275.1 Orycteropus afer afer
ACACTTAATTGTACTCATGAGGAACCTGTGCATAAGACCAGGAAGCTGTTGTTCAAATAGAAAAAGGGAATGCTGCATGGATTAAAATCAAAAAGGGAGTGTGTCAGGGTTGTATCCCTTCACCATACTTATTCAATCTGTATGCTGAGCAAATAATACGAGAAGCTGGGACTACACAAAGAAGAATGTGGGATCAAGATTGGAGGAAGAATGATTAACAACATGTGATAGGCTGATGACACAACTTTGCTTGCTGAAAGTGAGAATGACTTGAAGGAGTTACTGATGAAGATTGAAGAATAGTCTACTGTATGCATTACATCTCAATATAAAGAAAACAAAAATACTCACAACTGGACCTATCAGCAGCATCACGATAAATGGAGAAAAGATTGAGGTTGTCAAAGACTTCACACTGCTTGGTTCTACAATCCATGCCAATGGAAGCAGCAGTCAGGACATCAGACGACATATAGCACTGGGCAAATTGGCTGCAAAAGACCTCTTTCAAGTGCTGAAGAGCAAAGATATCTCCTTGAGGACTAAGGTGTGCCTGACACAAGCCATGGTATTTTCAATCACCTCGTATACATGTGACAGCTGGACAATG
>NW_006933467.1:0-3367 GCF_000298275.1 Orycteropus afer afer
TTCCATGCCCTGAGAGGGGAGCTTTGAGTTTTGTATTAGTTACCTTGTTTTATATTGATTTCACATTGACTCCAAGTTCAGTGTATGTTGACTTTACTGTTTTCCATTTATTTTATTGTTGAGCCCAATTTCCGTTTATAATCTGACACAAAATATAGTTCCACGGTTTGGTTATTTTCAAGTTTCCCATTCAGTGCCATTATATACGCTGTCACAATGTTGTTTACCATCAGCATGTCTACTACCAGGGTATTGTCATCACCCCTTAGAGAAACTTGGTAGTCTGGAAGCTCCCTCTAGCCCCTATGCACTCCTGCAGCCCCTGTAAACCCATATTCCATATCTATATCTGGATTTTTCCTTTAAATGGAGTCACAAAATATATGGCTTTTAGTGCCTGATATCTTTCTGTTGTTGTTGTGCTTGTTCTGTGCTATTGAGTTGGACCCAACTCATAGGAAACATTTTTTGGTTCTCTGAGGCTGTATTGCCACAAAAGTAGATTGCTAACCTTCCTTCTGAGGAGTTGTCTTTCGGTGTAAACAGACAGACTCCTGGCTAGCAGTCAAGGCCCATAGGCTCTATGCTACCAGAGCTCCTATCTTTCAGTTACTCATCAATATTTTTTATATTCACCAATGTGGATCACGTGTTACTCAAAAATACCTTTCCATGTGTGAATGCTATAATATGCTATATTTGGTTGGCTTCTTCATTTCTAGACAGGCATTTGGTATGTTTGCTTCGTTTGAATTATAGAGTGGTGCTGGGAGGAGCATTAGTGTCCAAGTGTTTGTCTGAGTGCATGTCCCCATTTTGTCTGAGTGCATGTCCCCATTATCAATGGCAGGGATGGAAGGAAAATTGAGGAGAGGATTCAAGGATAGGGAATGTGTGTCATATAAGATGCGATCAAGAAGGAAAGTGATGGGAGGTGAGCATGGGGTAGAGGAGTGAGAACTCCCAGAGATAGGTCAAAGGTGTCAAGAGGGACAAGAGACAGCAGTGGTTTTGTGAGTGACGAGGAGGAGAGAGAAATGATCACGCCCTGTAGAAGGAGATAGAAAGTACGGGAGTGAAGAACAACAAGGAGTGGGTGATGACAGTATCCGAAAACAAAAACCTTTATATGCCCTTGCAGAAATCTACATCTTAGAGAGTATGCTGCTCCCTTTTTGCAGTTGATTGCCTGATATGCTTAGTGACATGTTCAGGGTAATATAGTTGCAATGACGGAGGATCCAGGTGTGAATTCAGTTCTGTGTTGTTAAAGCTGGGTACCTGGCTGAACCCAGGCCTACTCTGGCTTCTGTAGAGTGGGATAGATTGTTATTACTGTGTTCAGTTATGGAGGTGTTCCTGGGAGAGCTGAGCATTTGGCAACGCAGAAGGATTTTTGTGGAGGTTTTCTGTCAGGAAAAGGCACAAACAAGGGGATGCAGGGTGTGGTAGTTATGTTTGTGTGTTAACTTGGCTAGGAATGGTTGAGTGGCTGGGTAGCTAGTGATAGTTGTTCTCTGTGATGAGACTGGCAATCAAGTCTATGGTGGGATCTACCAAAAGCAGCTGAGTGGCTGCCTTTGGGATGGGGTCTTCTTTCTGTATATAAGAAGAAGCCTTGGGAATGTTATGTAGCCTATGACATACTTGGACCCTGCATGCAGCCATTTTGTTTCTCAGGAGCCTGTTATGCTCTGTCGACCTTGGGACTTACAGTGGACATAAATTATTGATCTGCCGTGTGGTTTGGTAACATCGGAACTGTGTCTTTTACTTGTCAACCTTGGCACTTCTCAGCCTCAGCAGCCAGCAGCTGTCTGAGTGAAGAAATGTGTCTAGCTCCAGTGGGCTGGGAGCAGGAGGCAGAGCTGGACCCCAAGGTTGAGGGGCTTTCACCCAGCCCCTAGAGCCTGGCACTTTGAACTTGGACGTAAAGCCTCCAAATTGTAAGAATAAACTCCTGTTTATTAAGGCCATCCCATTTGTGGTGTATTCTTGTCAGAAAGACACTAGATAACCAGAACAGAATATGGTATTGAGAGAGTGGGGTGCTCCTCTGACAGATACTTAAAATGTGGAAACAGGAGTGGAGTGCATCCTGGACCTGAGACCTTGGTAGAGAGACCCTGGCATATGGCATGAGAGAGAGCAGGAGCACAGCCAAGAGACCAGGATGAGAGATAACAGGAGCACAGCTCTGACACTGGCATTAAACAGTAACAGGCTTACCAGTCCATGGAGCAGAAAGCCAGGTGCCACTGGGTAAACAGCCTCCAGGCAGAGTGGGTTGCTTTTTGCATTAATCAGCAGAGGTGGAGAGACCAAGGAAATAAGAAGCAGAGCTGCTTCAGCCTCAAGGGTAGGACCATGGCCTTTGGTGGTGGAATGATCACAGCCTCTTAGGTTTCAAAGAGCTAGGGCTTCACCAATTTGGTTCTTGAGTGTGGGACTACTCATTCATGTGAGCCAGTGGGATGAAGTGATAGTCGCTGCCCAAGAGTGAGGGGTCAGGGCTTCCATGCCCAAGAGGGAGAGGAATGGGGCCTTCCCGGCCAAGGGGGTGAGGTCACCACTCAGGAACTAGGCGACTTGAGCCAACTAGTGATGAGATCTGTACAAATGCCACCATATAAAGATCTGTACAGATGCCAAGTTGACAAGGGGTGGAATTGTGGTAGTTATGTTTGTGTGTCAACTTGTCTAGACCTGGTTGAGTGTCTGGGCAGCTGGTGGTAGTTATTCCCCATGATGAGACTGGCAGTCAAGTCCATGGTGCGATCTATCACAAGCAACTGAGTAGCTGCCTTTGGGATGTGGTCTGCTTTCTGTATATAAAGAGAAGCCTTGGGAGTGGTCTCTAGCCTTTGGCACACTTGGACCCTGCATGTAGCCGTGTCATTGCTCAGCAGTCTGCTATGCTCTGCTGACCTTGGGACTTAGAATGGACTTAAGTTAATAGCCTGCCATGTGGTTTGGTAACATTGGGACTCTTCCCTTTTACTTGTCAATCTTGGGGCTCTCAGCCTCAACAACCAGCAGCTATCTGAGTGAAGAAACACATCTACCTGAGGAAGGCCGGGAGCAGGAGGCAGAGCTGGACCCCAAGGGTGAGGGGCTATCACCCAGCCTCTAGAGCCTGCCACTTGCACTTAGACTTAAAGCCTCCATTTATAAGAATAAACTGTTAAGGCCATCCAATTAGTGGTGTATTCTTATCAGAGTGGCACTAGGTAACCAAAACACAGGGTTCGGTATTCCTTGGGAATACGGAAAAATAGAACTTGGAACACTGGTGACCAGGCATCCCCATGCTAGCGGCTAATTAAATGGCTTATTTCAGTGAAGTCTCGTGATAAATCGCCACGTT
>NW_006933468.1:0-684 GCF_000298275.1 Orycteropus afer afer
GCTCAATCAAGGGAGTCCTTCCAACAGAAAACCAATAACAAAAGACAACTTAGATTGAGACATGTGACAACACCACCCAGAGAGCAATCCATAAAAGGAATTCTCAAACCTAAAATAAGCTTACAAAATGGAAAATAAAGAACCAAAGGAGTAAATCTGTAAATGATACCAATTACAGAGCAAATGGAGGGAATAAATGATATAATTACAAAACTTCCATATGAAGAGGAAGTCAGGATGATGTCAATATAGAATATACTGTTCCAAACATAGGGAGAGGGAATTTACTACAGAGTAACCACAAAAAAAAAAAAAAATCATAAACCTTCTAATCAAAAACAGAAAATCACAAGGACTTAACACAATATCAACAATAATGAAGAAGAGGAAAACTTGATAACAAAGTGAATTCAGCACAGAAAAATATTTGGAACAAAGAAAGTACCAGCAATACAAGAAAAAACACAAAAGAAGGAGAGCAGTAAGTTCATACCTATTATTAATTACACTAAATGTGAGTGGATTAAGTGCACCATTCAAGAGAAAGAGAGTAGCAGATTGGATAAGAAAACAAGTCCTGTCAATATGCTGCCTATGTGACATAGACACAAAGATAAAAATAAATTAATAATTAAGCCATGAAAAATATGTATCAAGTTAATGACAAACAAAAAAGAACAGGAG
>NW_006933468.1:784-3349 GCF_000298275.1 Orycteropus afer afer
CTATTATATTAAAGATTTAAGGTACATACAATGGTTAATAATAACAAATAGGTGCTACATTGTGATGTGCATCAAATAATAATAATTATTATTACCATATTATGTTTAAGATGTTTTTAGTGTTTAATGTTTTTTATCCATAGAAAGCTACACTGTATACTACACACTAACACAAACATTTGACCAACTAATGTTACATATGAACCATACCTAACTTTTCTGACTTATGTACAATATAGACAGATTCAGGAATAGAATTCATTCATAATCCAGGGGCTTCCCATATATTTAAAAGAGTCCCTGGGTGGTGCAATTGGTTAACACACTTGGTTGCTAACTGAAAGGTTGGAGAATCCACCCAGAGGCATCCCAGAAGAAAGATCTGGAATCTAATTCAGAAGAATCAGCCATTGAAAACCCCATGGATCTACTCTGACACACATGGAGTTGCCACAAGTTGGAAGTGACAAGCAACTGGTCTTACATTTAATCACTTTTTACTACAGTGATTATAATTACATCTTAATACCTATTTTAAGGCAGTTCTTCAAATTTTGTTACTTTCCTATGTTTTGATAAGAAAACTCTCTAAGGAAATAATAACAATAACAATAACTTACATCTACAGAGCATTTATATGCCCCCAGCATGAAAGGATTGGTTACATACTTTGATTATTCCCTTAAAGATCAGGAAATAGACACGGAGCTATTAGTAAATTGCCCAAAGGCTACACAATCAGAAAGAGGCAAAGTTTAGATTCAAAGTTGTACAACCACGCTTCAGATTAGCACTCTTAACCTATACACTGGAGTGTCTCCTCCCCAAAGGGGGGGGGGAAGAGCTTTCTTAGCAGGAGAAGTAAGAGATGCTTAATAATTTTTAACAAAGTTTATCTGATTCTCCCATGTACATCTTTTTCAGTACAAAAACACTAATTGATTTCATTGTCTAATGAGATATATTTATAAATCTGTTCCCAGCAGAGTTCCTGCCTCATAGATAGAATTTCAGTATAACTTTCTGAATTGAGATCATTATGTATTGAGGAAAACTAATAGGCTTATCTGCTAACCTCAAAGTTGGTGGTTCTACCCCCCACCAGTGATGCTGCAGAAGAAAGGCCTGGAGATCTGATTCTGTAAAGATGACAGCAAAGAAAACCTCATAGCTCAGTTCTACTCTGTAACACATGGGGTTGTCATGAGTCAGAACTGACTCAATGGGCAACGAGTTTAGTTGGCCCTTCAGCAAGTTCTTTAAGCCTCATCTTTCTTATCTTTAAATTGGATTTAGTGATCCCTGACATCTTGTCAGAGCTAACATTCTATACTTTTTTAAATGCAATCCTAAAACTTGTGAGTATTAAACATTTTCAAATAAATGTTTTGAAGATACATTGCAGTTGGAGTAAAATTGATAAAGGATTTCTTTGTAGATGTAGGCTGTTTGATTCCAGTCAGGGAGGCAATCTAGTGCCTATATTGCTTATTCCCTGAAGCCACTAGCCCAGGGTAGTGTGCAGCCAAAAAGATTCCATAAATTACTGAGCATCATGTGGAAGTACATTTGAAACAATCTTCTTTCTTACTCAGGAACAAAACTAGTCTCTATTGTGCTTGAATTAATGCATGTAAGAAATTTCAACATACATGCAGTAGAGCTAGAAATCTGTTCAAAGAAGTAGTACCTTGTAACTGTTTAAGAGAGTGGATGGTTTTCTACCTGAGGGCTGACTTAAAAATAAAGAGATTTTTCAGTCTGAAACTATTAATCTTGTGAGGAGCTGGGATTAAAGATCATCAAGGTTCTGTGACTTGTGGGAAACAGAATTTTACTAGTTGAAGTATATTAATGCTGTTTTCTGCCGTGGTTGTATGAATTGAATGCAAAGAATTGAATGTTACAACATACAGTAGCACTTGTGAAAGGTGGAACCTATGTTAAAGCAGAACCCTGTCAGAGCAGGAAAACACATATTCCAGTAATAGAGAGCAATAGAAAAGCAAGAAGAGTGTACCTTGTCAAACGCAGAAAACTTGTAAGACCTGGAAAAACAAGGCTGTCAAGTTCCAGCTCCCACAAGTTTCACTGTACAATGAATTGGTGATTTTCAGAGATTAATAAAAAACATTGCAAGTTTATTATATGAGTTCAGGTGACACGGGAGCTCTGTTGGCATAGCGGATAAGGGTGCCCCCATTTTGAAGGTCTAAAAACGGCTTGACTATTTTGGATATTTAAAGAGACAGCATTCTCGCAGATTCCTGGGTCTTAAGAACACATTCTGCTTTTCAGAAACCCGAAGGTCACTCCGGACCTGCAAGACTGAAAAGTTTTTTGAAGGTTATTCAATTGTAATTTGTGTCTAATTGAGTGGGAGACACCAACAGTCCCCATTAGACACAACTACACCCACACCTCCTGCAACTTCAATTACTGAGCAAGAGCCAGCATCTCCTTCTCCACCAATGCGCCAATGATAAAAAATCACCAAGAATAGCCGGAATCACCCTTGACTGCTCTTCAAAAACAGTTAACAGAGATCTAAATACAACAATGCCA
>NW_006933469.1:0-868 GCF_000298275.1 Orycteropus afer afer
CTTACATAATGGAAAAGGCAACATACAATAAGAGGGATCTCAACACAGAATGATCAAGGCAGTAGAAGATATAGCGAGGAGAACAAGAGTTAAAGCAGCAAAGGTGAATACTGTTACACACACAATCCTGCAGTAATAGTAATAAAATAATCTAAGAGTAGATACATAGATATACATTCAATCTGAACAGGGGTGGGAAGATGACTGAGGGATGTTCTGGTTCCCTGGTGCTGTTCTGACAAGAATATACCAAAAATGGGATGGCCTTAACAAACAGGAGTTTTTTCTTACAATTTGAGGCTTTAAGTCCAAGTTCTGAGTGCCAAGCTCTAGGGACTGGATGAAAGCCCCTCAGCCTTGGGCTTCAGCTCTGCCCCTTGCTCCCAGCCCACTGAAGCTAGAAGCTTTTCTTCACTTAGACAGCTGCTGGCTGCTGAGGCTTCCAAGCCCAAAGTTGGCAAGTAAAAAGGCACAGTCCTGATGTTATGGCAGGCCATTAATTCGAGTCCATTGTAAGTCCCAAGGTTGGCAGAGCATAGCAGGCTGCTGAACAAGGACATGGCTTCATGCAGGGTCCAAGTATGCCATAAGCTAGAGATTATCCCCAGGCTTCTCCTTATATACAGAAAGCAGACCACATCCCAAAGGCAGCTACTCAGCTACTTGTGGTAGATCCCACTGTGGAGTTGATTGACAGTCTCATCATGAGGAATAACTACCACCAGCTTTCCACCCATTCAACCAGGCCCAGCCAAGTTGACACACAAATTTACCTACCACAGAGGTATACCCATGAACATATATGTATTGGATAGCAAATATTTCTACCTATGTATTTATATGTACTACAAATATCTATGAATGTAGC
>NW_006933469.1:968-1758 GCF_000298275.1 Orycteropus afer afer
TTGGGCAATCCTACTTCCATAGTGATAACTGCCTCGGAAACCCAAGGAGGGGTCACTATGAGTCGGGTTTGACTCGATGGCACATAACAACAACAACATTCAATCTGAACAAGGGTGGGAAGATGACTGAGGGATGTTCTGGTTCCCTGGTGCTGCTCTGACAAGAATATACCAAAAATGGGATGGCCTTAACAAACAGGAGTTTTTTCTTACAATTTGAGGCTTTAAGTCCAAGTTCCAAGTGCCAAGCTCTAGGGACTGGATGAAAGCCCCTCAGCCTTGTGCTTCAGCTCTGCCCCTTGCTCCCAGCCCACTGAAGCTAGAAGCTTTTCTTCACTTAGACAGCTGCTGGCTACTGAGGCTTCCAAGCCCAAAGTCGGCAAGTAAAAAGGCACAGTCCCAATGTTATGGCAGGCCATTAATTCAAGTCCATTGTAAGTCCCAAGGTTGGCAGAGCATAGCAGGCTGCTGAACAAGGACATGGCTTCATACAGGGTCCAAGTATGCCATAAGCTAGAGATTATCCCCAGGCTTCTCCTTATATACACAAAGCAGACCACATCCCAAAGGCAGCTACTCAGCTACTTGTGGTAGATCCCACTGTGGAGCTGATTGTCAGTCTCATCATGAGGAATAACTACCACCAGCTTTCCACCCATTCAACCAGGCCCAGCCAAGTTGACACACAAATTTATCTACCACAGAGGTATACCCATGAACATATATGTATTGGATAGCAAATATTTCTACCTATGTATTTATATGTACTACAAATATCTATGAATGTAGC
>NW_006933469.1:2858-3949 GCF_000298275.1 Orycteropus afer afer
AAATTTTTGGATCTTTTAGATGCTTGATTCATAAAACAATCCAAGCAGAATTATCTTTCTGCATCAATCAGCTGAGATCCATAATGGGTTCCAACTGTAAGAAGGAAAAAGTCTTGTCCTTTAAAGTAAGTTCTTCAAAGGTCTTCAGCAAGGATTCCTACCATATCCCTCACAATATCAATTCTTTTACTTGTTCTTTCCCAAAATAAATCAATTCCACCTACATGGAACAGCCATTGAGCTAAGTAACCCTCCCAGTTACCTCCTTCATAATCCTCCTGTAACTGCTTCCTTGATAATGTCTACCAACAATGCTGGGAAGGTCTCTGCAATCATGGTATTTGTACACCAAGATGTACAAAAACTACTATAGATTAGAACAAAAGCTATACCTACAATGTATTGTCACTAGGGGTACAGAGGTTGTGGACCACACCCCCTGACACAGTCCGAAGGAGTGACATTAAAATAACCCCAGGGTCTCCAGTGGTTGTGATGGCAACAGTGGCAGCAGCAGGTGGCTGGCATTACAGCAAGAGGACCACCAAGGCAATGATGTCACTAGGGTTGGTGTCAGCCAATACCCAGTATAGTAACTCATCACTGCTCACCTCCTATTACCTACTAGTTAGCACGTGGGCAGATGGGCCATGGCTCCTGTCATTGGTTCGAGAGGAGGATCTCCACCTTGCCCAATGGGAAAGGGGAGAATTAGAAGCCTCAAGGGGTGGACTGGGAGTGATAGAGGCATAGATGGGCCATGCACGTGGTGGGGTGAGGTATTTGCTGGTTTTCCCAGCTCATCTGGTTCATAACACCATGTGACACTACAGTGGAGAATACTAAGCCTATTGAAAGCACTGTATCTTCAGAATTTTGCCACATTACACCTCCTTTTGATTCTTACTGGACTATCTCTGTTTTTTCACTTTGTGTTTTAAATATGAAGCACTCATGTCTAGTCATTTAGTATATGTCTTCTTTGGTTTTATTTCTTCATTTTTATCATGTACTTCTTGTGACAATCATTGTCAATGACATACAATACTTAGTATTTTGTTTGGTATTATTCATCCCTTGTCCTTCAGAAT
>NW_006933470.1:0-3358 GCF_000298275.1 Orycteropus afer afer
GTGGGCCCAGAAGGTAGGTGGGAGTGGGGATGGCCACACCTCCGTTCACCAAGCAGGAGTAGGGTGTAGTAACAAGAAGAATTTTGTACCTTTTCAGTCTTGCAAGCCCCGAGTGTCCTTGGTGTTGCTGGAAAGCAGAGCGTGTTCTTAAGCCCCAGAAATCTGCGAGAGCACTGTCTCTTTGAATATCCAAAGTAGTCAAGCCACTTTTTAAATCTTCAAAATGGCGGTGCCCTCCCGACCAGCAAAAGTCCACAGCTCAGCCCACCTTTCTCTTCACCTTCTCTGTTTGTTCCCCAGCCACCGTGCACAGTCCTCCATGCAGTCCCTGACAAGCAGGGTGATTTTTAGGTTAATTCTAGGTCCTACCACCACTCGGGAATCTCCAAGCCGTCTGTCACTGCCAGACCACAGCTCCGTGTGTCTCCTTTTTTGGTATTTTCACACAAATTCTTCTGCTAGTTGGGGTTTAGTCCACTTTTGTATCATTCCCTTCAAGGCTCAGGGGTCCAAGATTATCTTCTGTGTCTGTGTTAACTGGTTTCTCTTTTCTTTGTTGAAGAGGGTCTGTGCAGTCCTTCTGTCTAGTCCACCATCTTGCCGGAACTCTGACCAATTTTTTTTAGTATTGTGACAGGGTATTCCTTCTGCCTCGGAAACCCAAAGAGGGGTTGGTGTGAGTCAAAACAACTTGACAGCAGTGAGGTTGTTTTTTTTTTTTGTATTGTTCAATATTTTGCCCACAGAATCCTTCAATATTACAACTCAAGGCTTGATTTTTTTTCTTCAGTTCTCTCAGCTTGAATAATGCTGAACATGTTCTTCCTTTTTGAATTTCTAGCTCCATATCTTTACATATTTCTTTATAATACTTTATTTTGTTCTCTGTAGTCACCCTTTGAAATCTGTTCAACTCTTTTATTTAATCATTTCTTCTATTTGCTTAGCTACTCTCCATTCAAGAGCAAGTTTCAGAATCTATTCTGACATCCATTTTGGCCTTTTCTTTCTTTCCTGTCTCTTTGATGACCTTTTGCTTTCTTCATATATGATGTTCTTGATTTCATCCTGCAACTCATGTGGTCCCTGCTCATTGGCGTTAAATGCATCAAATGTATTTTTCAGATCATCTCTAAATTCAGATGGGATATAATCAAGGTCATTGTTAGGCTCTTACGTACTGTTAAAATTTTTCTTCTGCTTCAACTTGAACTTGGATATGAGCAATTGATGGTCTGTTCCACAGTCAGCTCCTTGCCTTGTTTTGACTGATGATTTTGAACTTCTACATTGTCTTTTTCCATATATGTAGTTGATTTGATTCCTGTGTATTCCATCTGGTATGGTGCACAAATAGTCACCATTTACATTGTTGAACAAAGATATTTGCAATGAATAAGTCATTGGTATTGCAAAATTCTATCACACTATATCTGGTATCATTTCTATAAACAAGGCCATATTTTCCAACTGCCGATACTTCTTTGTTTCCAACTTTTGCATTCCAATCATCAGTAATTATCAATACATCTTGATTGTATGTTTGGTCAATTTCAGACTGCAGAACATGGTAAAAATATTCATTTTCTTCATCTTTGGCTTTACTGGTTAGTGCATAAATTTGAATAATAGTAGCATTAATTGGTTTTCCTTGTAGGCACATGGATATTGTCCTATCACTGACAGCACTGTACTTCAGGATAGATCTTGAAATGTTCTTTTTGAAGCTGAATGTGAGGCTGTTCCTCTTCAATTTGTCATTCCTGGCTTATTAGACCATGTGATTGTCTGTTTCAAAATGGCTAATTCTAGTCCTTTTCAGCTCCCTAATGCCTAGAATATCAATTTTTATGCATTTTATTTCATTTTTGAGTACTTCGATTTTCCTAGATTTGTACTTCACACATTCCACATTCCAATTATTAATGAATGTTCGTAGCTCTTTCTTCCCATTTTGAGTCATGCACCATCAGCAAAGGATGGTTCTGAAAGCTTCACTCCATCCACATCATTAAGGTCTACTCTGCTTTGAGACCTACTTTGAGAAGGCAGCTCTTCCCCAGTTGTATTTTAAGTATCCTCCAATCTGAGGGGCTCATCCTCCAGCACTATTCATAAAATTTTCAGTGACAAATTTTTCAGAATTATGTGGCCCCATCCCTTTTCCCAGCCTGCCATAGCCTGGAAGCTCCACTGAAACCTGTCCACCATAGGTGACGTGTAATGCTGCTGGTTTTCAAAGTACCAGTGGCATAGCTTCCAGCCTCATAGAAATGTGCAAGTCACCACAGTATGACAAATTGACAGATGAGTGGTATTGCTTTGGGTAATATTGTTAATGTTAAGTCATGCTATCAGTGAGCATGATATCCCATTTATATATTTCACTTTTGGTTTTGTATAGTAGTATTTTTTAGTTTTCTTTGTATAGGTCTTTTGTGTTGCTGATTAGATTTATTCCTAAGTACTTCTTCTTTTGAGTAGCTATTGTAAATGGTATTGTTTTCTTGATTTCCCTTTCAGAGTTCTCTTTGTTAGTATAGAGGTAACCTACTGATTTTTTATGTTGCTCTTGCACTCTGTCACTTTGCTGAATCGTTCTATTTATTCTAATAGAATAAGTCTTGTTGAGTCTCCAGGATTTTCTATGTATAGGATCATATTATCTGAAAATAGAGATAATTTTACTTGTACTTTGACAATTTGGATACTTTTATTTCTCTTTCTTGCCTTATTGCTTTGGCTAGAACTTCCAACACAATATTGAATAGAGTGGTGATAAAGGCATCCTTGTCTGGTTTCTATTTCCAAGGAGAATGTTTTCAGTCTCTCTCTATTGAGAATAATGTTGGCTATGTATATGCCATTAATTATGTTGAAACATTTCTCTTCTATTCCTTTTTCCAGAGAGTTTTTATAAGAAATGGGTGTTGGATTTTATCAAATGCCTTTTCTGCATCAATTGGTATGATCATGTGGCTCTTTTCCTTTATTTTGTTTATATGATGGATTATGTTGATTGTTTTTCTAATGTTAAACCATCCTTGCATACCTGGTATGAATCCCACTTGGTGATAATATATTATTATTATTTTCATATGTTGTTGGAGTCTGTTGGCTAGGATTTTTTGGAAGATTTCTGCATCTATATTTATAAGGGTTAGTCATTTGTGTTTTTTCTTTCTAGTGGTGTCTGTCTTGGCCTGGTTTTTTCATTGGGGTTATGCTTGCTTCATAAAATGAGTTTGGGAGGATTACATCCTTTTCTGTATTCTGCAATAGTTTGAGTAGAATTGGTGTCAGCTCTTCTCTGAATGGCTGGTAGAATTCACCAGTGAAGCCATCTGGGCAAGGACTT
>NW_006933471.1:0-733 GCF_000298275.1 Orycteropus afer afer
TTTTTTTATTTTCTGAAGACTTTGAACCCTCTGGGAACCTGTTACCTTTGCTACTTCCTTAGGCACTTGCACTGGGCAACATGCCAAGGTCAGAAGCACTTAATCACCCTCCCCTGACTCCAGCTCATGCAAATAGGTATTAACTCACTACCAGTGGCCAAAGGTCCTTGTAACAGGTAACTGGCACATAATTGGAAATATCTTTAACACCTTATTGATGGCTTTCTCTCCTATTCTGTGACAAAGTTGAAACAGTAAAAAAAATATTGATTTCCAGGAACTGAACTGTGAGACCAAAATCAAAGCAGGAGGGTGGGAGTGGTGGGCCAGGGGCAAACTGGTTCAAAAATGAAATTTTGGTTATGTTCTGGCAGCATTTCCTCTGTACCACAATGTCATGAGGCTCTCTAAGTGACAGCAGATGTGTACAGAATTTCATTAGGGCACTTTAGTCAAAAGATCAATGATGCTTCTCAAACCTCTCTGCCAGTCCATGTGGATGGGTGAGTCTGGAGAGAAGCCTGCTGAGATCCCACTAAAATTAGGCAGCTGCTGGCAGAAGCTGGAGTCGTCATCATAGCACATCGATTTCCAAAGTGATGTTAAAGCTGAGTGAGTTTAATTGGGCTCCTTGTTCTGTCTTTGTGGGGAGGGATCTTGCATAATGAAGTGTTTCCTTCTCTGGGGAAATGGAGCTATTTGAAGACAGGCTCAGTATTTGGCAGACAGTGTG
>NW_006933471.1:3530-4065 GCF_000298275.1 Orycteropus afer afer
CACAATGGTTTCACTATTTTTTGTTATCACTGACAATGTATGAGAGCTTCAGTTGTACACATCCTTGCCAACACTTGTTTTTGTTGTGGTAATAGTCATTCTATTAGCATCATGATAAATGGAGAAAAGATTGAAGTTGTCAAAGATTTCATATTACTTTGTTCCACTATCAACATCAATGGTAGCATGAGTCAAGATATCAGACATCATATTGCACTGGGAAAATCTGCTACAAAAGACCTCTTCAAAATGCTGAAGAGCACAGATGTCTTCTTGAAGACTAAGCTGTGCCTAACCCATTTTCAATTGCCTCATATGCATGTGAGAGCTGGACAATGAACAGGGAAGACCAAAGAAGAGTCAATGCCTTGGAATTTTAGTGTTGGCAAAGAATATTGAAAATATCATGGACTGCCAGAAGAATGAATAAATCTGTCCTGCAAGAAGTGCAGCCAGAATGCTCCTTGGAAGCAAGAATGGTCAGACTTTGTCTCACCTACTTTGGTCATGTTGTCAGAAGGGACTATTCCCTGGA
>NW_006933472.1:0-3415 GCF_000298275.1 Orycteropus afer afer
ACTCAACAAAGGCACAGAACTAAACAATATAATTAACCAACTTGACCTTACAGACATCAGCAGAACATTTCACCCAACAACAGCACAGTATAAATTCTCTTTCAGTGCACATGGAACATTCTCCAGGATAGACCATATGTTAGGTCACAAAGCAAGTCTCAATAAATTTAAAAACACTGAAATACTGCAAAGCATCTTCTCAGATTACAATGCTACAAAATTAGAAATCAACAGTAGGAAGATCAATGGAAAAAAAGCAAACATATATAACTGAATAAAACCCTCTTTAATTCAAGCCAGATTCAGAAAAGGCCATGGAATAAGGGACATCATTGCTGATGTCAGAGGATCTTGGTTGAAAGGAAAGAATACAAGAACGATGTTTACCTGTGTTTTATAGACTATGCTAAGGCATTTGACTGTGTGGATCAAAACAAATTATGGATAACGTTGAGAAGAATGGGAATTCTAGAACCCTTAATTGTGCTCATGAGGAAAATGTACATAGACCAAGAGGCTATCATTCTTACAGAGCAAGAGGATGCTTCATGGTTTAAAATCAGGAAAGGTATGTGTCAGGGTTGTATCCTTTCACCATATTTAGTCAATCTATATGTTTGACAAATAATCTGAGATGCATGACTATATGAAGAAGAACATGGCATCAGAATCAGAAGAAGACTCATTAACTGCCTGCAATATGCAGATGACACAACCTTCCTTGCTGAAAGTGAAGATGACTTGAAGCACTTAATGATGAAAATAAAAAAAAACTAGTCTTCAGTATGGATTACACCTTAACATAAAGAAAACAAAAATCCTCACACTGGGTCAATAAGCAACATCACGATAAATGGAGAAAAGATTGATTTCGTTTTACTTGGATCCATAATCAACACCCATGGAAGCAGTCATCAAGAAATCAGTTGTCCAATCATGGAAGAAGGGCTGTTTATGCACAGAGAGACACTCAGGGGGCAGGAGTGCATGGAGGGATGGACATAGGGGAAGAGGTGTCTATCAGGAGGAAGTGGGAGGGGAGCTGTTGCCTTGGGGTAAGTTGCTGTCAATCCATGAGACAAAGTGTATGTGAACTGCCGTATGGAAAGTGAATTTGCTCTGTACATTTTCATCCAAATCACAATGAAAGAAAAAAAAGAAAAAGAAATCAGTTGTTGTATTGCACTCAGCATATCTGCTGCAAAAGACCTCTTTAGAGTGTTAAGGAGCAAAGATGTCAATTCAAAGTCTAAGGTGCACCTAAGCCAGCATAGTATTTTCCATTGCCTCATATGCATGTAAAAGCTGGACAATAAATATGGAAGATCAAAGAAGAGTTGATGCCTTTGAATTGTGGCATTGGCATAGAATACTGAAAATACCATGAACCGCCAGAAGAATGAACAAGTCTGTCCTGGAAGAAGTACAGCCGAATGATTCTCAGATGGGAGAATGGCCAGACTTTGTCTCACGTACTTTGGTCACATTGTCAGAAGGGACCATTCCCTGGAGAGGGATGTCACGCTTGGTGAAGTAGAGGGTCAGTGAAAAGGGGGAAGACCTTCAACAAGATATATTGAGACAGTGGCTGCAACCATGGGGTCAAACATAGCAAGAATGTGAGGATAGTACATGACTAGGCAGCATTTCATTCTGTTGTATGTAGGGTTGCTATGAGTCAGAGCTGACTCAACAGCACCTAACAACGACAACAACATAGCCAAGGAAAGTGGAAAAGAATCTGGCAACTCGTAAGCATTTCATGAAAACATTGGCTTGTGCTTGAATTTTATTTTCACAGATTGTTCTAAAAAATCTAGGATAGTCCCCAAAACTACTTGTGAAACTTGGACTCTTAACAGGAGTCTCTGTGCCCCAGGCACAGAGACTTAACAGTCTCTTAACTCTTAACTCTTAACATGAGTTAAGAGTTCTCTCTAAGGAGTGTACCTACCTCAGTTAAATGTTCAGATTAACTCAACAGGAGTCTCTGTGCCCCAGGCACAGAGACTTAACAGTCTCTTAACTCTTAACTCTTAACATGAGTTAAGAGTTCTCTCTAAGGAGTGTACCTACCTCAGTTAAATGTTCAGATTAACTCAACAGGAGTCTCTGTGCCCCAGTTAATAATACAGTATTATTAACTGTATTATTAAGCACAGGATTTTACTGGAGCATATCTGTCATTTACCTTAGATGTTCAAAGGATCCTATTGATTCCATAAAGGTTCAAAAGTACTTTTAAAAAACTTCACAGCTCATTTACTTAGATTTCTTTCTTTTTATTTTTTATTTTTTTCCCTTACTGGTTACAAATAGGAAGCTCTGGTAGCATAGTGCCTAAAGAACTTGACTGGTAACCAGAAGGCTGGCGGTTCAAACCCACCAGCCACTCCTCGGAAGGAAGGTTGGGCAATCAACTTCCATAATGATACTGCCTCAGAAACTAAGGAGGGGTATGATGAGTCGGGTCCAACTCGACGATACATAACAACAACAATAACAACAACAACTGGCTACAAATACCTTTTTAAAATGTGAAAGTAACACACATTCATTGCAGCAACATTTAATATACAGTTTAGTAAAAGACTGAGAGAACTTTGACCTTCTTCAATCCCAGCTCCTCTATCCTCAGCACCACACACACATGCACACACAAACACACTCAGCAATACCTATGTTAGGACTTTGGTATATGTCTTTCCATACTTCCCTGTAATGAAAATAAAATCAAATCCATTATGTAACATTTTATTAGAGATTTTATGTATTGATTAAAAAAAAATTTGAACAGCCCAACACAAAAATATTTATAAAACATAAACAGATGATTAAAAAAACTACAACATACAGATTGGGGAAAAGTTGTTAAACGTCAGTAAAATAACACAATAAAGTGCATTTTTTACCTTTCAGAATGACACTTGCCTCTGTACACACACATGTTGTTGTTGCTGTTATGTGCCGTCGAGTGGGACTTGACTCATAGTGACCCCTCCTTGGGTTTCCGAGGCAGTATCACTGCGAAAGTAGATTGCCCGTCTTCCTTCCGAGGAGTGGCTGGTGGCTTTGAACTGCCAGCCTTCTGGTTAGCAGTCAAGTGCCTTAGGCACTATGCTACCAGAGCTATTTTACCTTTCAGAATGACACTTGTGTCCCCCCCACACACACACACAAATACCCAGTTCTGGTGAAAGTTCAGGGTAATAGACTCTTCAACTCACTGCTGGTAGCATTATGAATGTGCACACTCTTTTCCTTTTCATTTCATTGTGTGTTTATTCTGTTGGCTCTGAAGTTTAAAAACTTAGATTAGTGCAGTCTCTCTCAATTTTATATTTCATGGTTCAATCTTTGTCTTACAAACCATCCACTTCTAATTTTTCTTTATTTTAAATATTTATTTTTTTTG
>NW_006933473.1:0-578 GCF_000298275.1 Orycteropus afer afer
TTTTTTAATAATAATAATAATAATAATAAAGAATAATGGAGGATAATGATATTCTCTCTCCTAAACCTTCAAACTATTTCTTCTAAAAATGGAGATAACTTGGAACATTGCTAGTTTGTGCCTTGATATTGTATAAAAGGAAGAAAACAAAGGAAAGCCTACATGTACAATTTGAAGCCTCAATCTGTCCCTCTAAAGGTCTCAATTCACATTAAACAGATGTTTCAGGTATAAGTTATTGGAAAGGGAACAATTTAAAATGACTCCAAGTTCACAGGTACAAGCAAACACCCAAGAAAACTCACCTCAATCTAGCACATAGAATTAAGTTCACAGGAAAAATTACCAGCTCATTAGAAGATCAAACAAGTAAATAAAGCCAAAGACCTGCCTTGCCAATCACAAACATACATGTACACAGGCACCATGCCTAAAACAAATATAAACAATAGCAGACATACACATGCAAAGATTTCACATACTTGTCAGACACAGATTCATAGACTGAATAAACATAAACAAGGTCTATGTATGTATGTGTGTATGTGTGTGTGTGTGTGTGTGTGTGTGTGTATATA
>NW_006933473.1:2623-3466 GCF_000298275.1 Orycteropus afer afer
CTCCTTGGGTTTCCAAGGCAGTATCACTACGGAAGTAGGATTGCCCAACCTTCCTTCCGAGGAGTGGCTGGTGGGTTTGAACCGCCAGCCATCTGCTATTTAAATAGAGTTCAGCAATGGTATTTAACTCAGATTTCAGCGTGCTTCCTAGACTAATGTGCAGTGTAGACATTGAAGGGAGCAGTATAATATGAATGGTTTTCCAAACCTGTTTGAGCATATTACACTTTTGTTTCTTATGACAATTATTGACATTCTCAGTTATTGGGAATCAATATTATTTTAAGGATAAGTTATTCACATACGCGCTCTTTTTTCCATAAAATAGTGTTTGGAATACACAACATTAGATTACTTCTCTTCTGACAGGCTTTTGAAAGGAATTGTTGTATACTTTCATACTGAAGCCACTATCAATTTCCTGAAGGTTGCTCATCAAATGTTATTTGTGAACTCTGTAAAGATTATAAAAATAGCTTGAATTATATTCTTCCCTCAAACAAAAGTGTACCATAATAGCAACTGGACTTGAGGCCAAGCCAATTTTTCAAAATTTTGAAACACCACAATTCTGCACCATATTAAATGAGCATCTTTGTCTTTCTTTGTTTTGGCCACATTTCTTCCTTTAATTTCCCACATAAATCAGGTTGTCACAGGATGGTTAGTGATGCCTAACTTCACAGTCCTTCACTGTTCCTAGTAACTTGTTCCCTTCTTCATATCATTCTGTTGTTGTTGTTGTTGTTTTGCCGTCGAGTCAGCCCCGACTCATAGCGACCCCTCCTTGGGTTTCTGAGGCAGTATCACTATGGAAGTAGGATTGCCCAACCTTCCTTCCGA
>NW_006933474.1:0-2064 GCF_000298275.1 Orycteropus afer afer
ATCTTCCTATTGTTGATTTCTAATTTGATATCTGTACTCCCCTCCTTCTCAGGACCATGTTTCCCTTCCTCAGTCTCCGATGGGAGTTTGGGGTCCCTCTTCAGCTTTCTTTAATTTCTTTTTAATGTTAGGAGCTGATTGGGTTATGAAATGAGTGGCCAGTACCGTGGCTCCAGCCAGAGAGGAGGGGTCCAGATGTGTAAATTGGGTGAGGGTTTCAGTTAATCAGTTCAGGAAGATGGCTGGGTTTTCATTAGGAAGTTGGGTAATCTTTTGGAGCTTGTCAAAATTAATTGCTTTATGAGAGATAGCTTGCAGACCCGCCAGGAGGCATTGGAGTATTTTATTTCTGTGGGACTGCCGGTGCGTCTGGACTGGGTGTCTGGAGAGGAAAGGGTGGGAGAGGCAGAGGAGGAGGTGGTGTTTGGGGAGGTAGGTGAGACTGGAAGACAGGGAGCTGTAGGGGTAAGGGGAGGGGAGGAAGGTGCTGCTTGAGGGGGAGGGGGTTGTGCTGCAGAGTAAGGGAGAGGTCTGGGGGTGGGGAAAGGTTTTCCAGTGGGTCAGAAAAGGAGGAAGAGGAAATTGTTGGAGTGGTTTCAGAGGGGAAGAGAGGCTTGTGTTTGCGAGGTTTGGGGTTTTCGCGGGCAAGCAGGATTTGGGTGGTATTACATTTCATGTAAAATGAGGGTCGGGAGTGCAAACAAAAGAAGGCTTGGATGTAGGGGACTTCTGGCCATTTGCCTGTGCATTGGCAAAAATTGTCTAAGTCTGTAAGGATATTAAAGTCAAAAGTCCAGTGTTCTGGCCAGCGAGAGCCATTGTCTAATGTGTACTGGGGCCATGCCATGGTGGAGTAAAAGATGAGGCATTTGGGGTGGATGTTTTGGTCTAGTAGCAAGGTCTTAAGGTTTGTTAATAAACACCCCAGGGGGATTGTTGGATCAATTTTGGAATTTTGATTACCCATTGGTTCTGTGTTCTGTGGATAGAGTTCCCAGAACCCTATGCAAGTGGGACTGTTTTACGTAGGTGGACATCTCCAACTGACAATTGACAGTTGAACGAGGAATGACCCTCTGAGGAATGACCCTCAAGGGAGATAGGATGTCAGGCGTCCCTAAGCAACCAAACTCCCGGACTGTGAGGAGTTTCTGACGTGGTACCATGATTTTTCCCTGTGCCAATGAGGCAGAAAACTCCGGTACAGAACTCAGACCTTTGGGCAAGTCAATTCTCCAAAATTAATCACACTGGAGACATGTCCCGAGGACCAGTCAGATGCCCAGTTGTCCGTTCCCCTCTCGGGGATTTAAGTGAGTCTTTGGCTAAGGTGTCTCCATATAAACCCCAGAGTGGAGGGCAGAGCCACACCGTTATGATGATCTGACTTCACAAGGAAATCAACTGAGGGCCCACTCAGACTCCGCGACCTAGATCTTAGAGCGTCACAGAAACATTCACACAACCTCTCAGTCAGACGCAGACAGATTACAACAGAACCAATTCAAACTGCTTGGTATTAGGCACTGGTTCATTGCCCAGAGCCAAAGAATTAAAATGTCCTAAAGGATGGAAGACAACAAAATACAAAATGTATGTCCTCCGATCAGCATTGAGTGAAGGGTAAGATGTGACTTACCGGTGGTGGATGCAGGGGGCCAGAATTTCCTGGTCCAGAAGGAAGAGGGAGAAGGGGAATAAGAATTCCCTCGAGTTCTACTCCTCTTCCTGGGTTTTGGCACCAAATATAAGGTCACGGTAAGGAGAAGAGGACACGCAAAAGTGGGGTTAAAGAGAAGTTTTTATTCTGTGCTTCCATGCGAGGTTTACAGGTCCCCAAGAGGGGCGCGGGCGAGGTTCACGGGTCCCTGAGAGGGGCCCGAGAAGTCACATCACCTGGCTGGGGAGGGTAGGGTTTATAGTCTTGTAGGGGACCTAAGTGGGGACATTAAGGAAATGACAGGGTCCAATTAGCTGTTGGCACAGGTCTGAACCTAATTAGCATGAGGGGGCTTCACAGGAGGAAGTTTATCATCACATGGGACTTTCCAGCCTGGGCAGGTT
>NW_006933474.1:2605-3259 GCF_000298275.1 Orycteropus afer afer
GACTATGGTCCCAAGCCCGCAGGTTCAACTACTCGGTCTCTCTGGGTAGCTGGCTGTGACCAAGGAGTGACCACAACCTTGTCCCTTGTCAGCTCTACTATACACCTGGGGATTCTGATCATTCACATAAAGTTATAGGACCATTTTCTGCCAACCCTATATATGATCTTGGATACACTCTCCATTTAGACATACTTAATTGTTTAGCCTGTCCACCTGTCTATCTGTCCATATACCCATCTTTATCTTCACTGACAACTCAGTACTGTATATGCAAAAGGGTTCATATTTGTTGTCTGTACTTCCCATGTACCTCTCTATGTCTTTCTCAATGCTGCCATATTGGTCACTCACGTTTGGTACATTGCCCTTCTCTTCACCCAAATCAATATGTATCTCTATCTAACTAACAGCATTCCTTCCCCTCCCCTTCAACCCCTGGTAACCAATAAATAAAATTTCCTTCAATAGATAAACCTTTCCTTAACTTTTACAATAACGGACTAATACAATATTTGTCCTTTTGTGATTGACCTGTTTCACTCAGCATAATGTCCTGCAAGTTCATCCACGTTATGTGGTGTTTTGCAGATTCTACATTATTCTTTAGCATTGCACAGTATTCCATTGTGTGTATGTACCATAGTTTGGTTA
>NW_006933475.1:0-1013 GCF_000298275.1 Orycteropus afer afer
TTCAAACCCAGCCAGGGACACCTCAGAACACAGGCCTGGTGATCTACTGCTTGAAACCCCGAAGGAGCAGTTCTGTGCACACGTGGGGTCCCCATCAGTCTGTACAGCAGTTCTGTGTACACGCAGGGTCCCCATCAGTTTATGGAGGAGTTCTGTGTATACCCAGGGTCTCCGTCAGTCTATGGAGGAATTCTGTGCACATGCGGGGTCCCTGTCAGTCTATGGAGCAGATCTGTGTACACGTGGGGTCCCCATCAGTCCATGGAGCAGTTTTCTTTACTCTCAGGGCCCCCGTGAGTCTATGGAGGAGTGCTGTACACAAGGGGTCCCCATCAGTCTACAGAAGAGTTCTGTACAGACAGTGTCCCTGTGAGTTTATGGTACAGTTCTCTGCACACATGGGGTCCCTGTGATTCTATGAAGCAGTTCTCTTTACACATGGGATCCCAGTGACTCTAAGGAACAGTTCTCTGTACACCTTGGGTACCCTGAATCTAAAGAGCAGTTCTGTGCACACGTGGGGTCCCTGTGTGTCTATGGAGCAGTTCTGTGCACACACAGGGTCCCCATAGTCTACAGAGCAGTTCTGTGTATACCCAGGGTCCCCGTCAGTCTATGGAGGAATTCTGTGCATATGTGGGGTCCCTGTCAGTCTATGGAGCAGTTCTCTGCACGTTGGGTCCCCATCAGTCCATGGAGAAGTTTTCTGTACTCTCAGGGCTCCCATGAGTCTATAGAGGAGTGCTGTACACAAGGGGTCCCCATCAGTCTACGGAGGAGTTCTGTACAGACAGTGTCCCTGTGAGTTTATGGTACAGTTCTCTGCACACACGGGGTCCCTGTGATTTTATGAAGCAGTTCTCTTTACACATGGGATCCCAGTGACTCTAAGGAACAGTTCTCTGTACACCTCGGGTCCCCTGAATCTAAAGAGCAGTTCTGTGCACACGTGGGGTCCCTGTGTGTCTATGGAGCAGTTCTGTGCACAAGTGTGATCCCCATAAGTCTATGGA
>NW_006933475.1:3128-4013 GCF_000298275.1 Orycteropus afer afer
CAGGGAATGGTTCCTTCTGACAACATGACCAAAATAGGTGAGACGAAGTCTGGCCATTCTTGCTTCCAAGGAACATCTTGGCTGCACTTCCTCCAGCACAGATCTGTTAGCTCTTTTAGCAGTCCATGGTACTTTTCAGCATTCTTCGCCAGCACCACAACTCAAAAGCATCAACTCTTCTTTGGTCTTCCTTATTCATTCCAGCTGTCACATACATATGAGACGATTGAAAATATCATGGCTTATGTCATGGCTAGCACCTTAGTCTTCAAGGAGACATCCTTGGTCCTCAGCACTTGAAAGAGTTCCTTAGTGGCTGACCTGCCCAGTGCTACACGTCTTCTAATGTCATGACTGCTAGTTACATTGACGTCAATTGTAGGACCAAGCAATGTGAAGTCTTTGACAACCTCAATCTTTTCTCCATTTATCATGATGCTGCTTATTGGACCAGTTGTGAGGATTTTTGTCTTATTTATATTGAGAAGTAATCCATACTGCAGACTGTATTCTTCAACCTTCATCAGTAAGTGCCTCAAGTTATGCTCACTCTCAGCAAGCAAAGTTGTATCATCATCATATCTCAGGTTGTTAATGATTCTTCCTCCAATCCTGATGCCACATTCTTCTTCATATAGTCCAGATTCTCAGATTATTTGCTCAGCATATAGATTGAATAAGTATGGGGAAAGATACAACCCTGACGCACTCTCTTCTTGTTTTAAACCATGTAGTGTCCCCTTGTTCTGTTCAAATGACAGCCTCCTGGTCAATGTACAAGTTCCTCAGGAGTACAATCAAGTGTTGAGGAATTCCTATTCTTCTCAATGTTATCCATGATTTGTCATGATCCACACAATCAAATGCCTTTGCATAGTCAATAAA
>NW_006933476.1:0-810 GCF_000298275.1 Orycteropus afer afer
TAAACATAATGCCTCAGCACAGAAAATTATATGGAACAAAGAAACCAGGAACACCATGAAAAAAAACACATAACAAAATGACAGCAACCAATTCATACTTGTTGAAAATTACACTGAATATCAATGGATTAAATGCACCACTCCAGAGATGGAGAGTTGCAGATTGATAAGAAAATGAAGACCACCAATATGCTGTCTACAAGAAACACACCTTAGAGACAAAGACAAAAATAGACTAAAAATCAAAGGTTGGAAAAAGATATTTTCAGCAAATGGCAATCAAAAAAGAGGAGTGGCAATATTAATTTCTGATAAAATTGACTTTAAGTCAAAAACCACCATATGAGACAAGGAAGGACATTATATAATCATTAAAGGATCAATTGAACATAAAGATATAACCACAATAAATATCTATGGACCCAATGAATGATCCCCAAAATACATAAATTGAAAAGTCAAATAAATGACTTCACAGTCATAATGTGAGACTTCAATACACCACTTTCAATCACAGAACTGGAAAGAAACTCAGCAAAGATGCAGAAGAGCTAAACAATATAATCCACCAACTTGAACTTATAGACATCTATAGAGCACTTCATCCAATAACAGCAAAATTTACATTCTTTTCCAGTGCACATGGAACATTCTCCATGACAGACAATATGTTATGCCATAAAGTAAGTCTTAATAAATTTAAAAACATTGAAATACTGCAAAGCATCTTCTCAGATCACAATGCTATCAAATTAGAAATCAACAACAGGAAGATCAATGGAAAAAGAGCAAACACATGGAAACTGAACA
>NW_006933476.1:1993-2774 GCF_000298275.1 Orycteropus afer afer
TCAACATTGTATTGGAAGTCCTAGCCAGGGCAATAAGGCAAGAAAGGGAAATCAAAGACATCTAAATTAGTAAGGAAGAAGTGAAAGTATCCCTATTTTCTGATAATATGATCGTATACACAGAAAATCCAAGAGACTCAGCAAAAAAACTACTGGACCTAATTGAGAGATTTAGCATAGTGGCAGGATACAAGATCAACATACAAAAATAAATTGGATTCCTCTACACTAGCAAAGAGATTGCTGAAAAGGAAATCAATACCATTTACAATAGATCCAAAAAAAAACCTTGGGAACAAATCTCACTAGGAACACAAAAGACCTGTAGAAAAATACTACAAAAGACTACTTGAAGAACCATAAGAGATCTACATAAATGCAAGAACATGCCATGCTCATGGATAAAAAGATTGAAAACTACGAAAATGTCAGTACTACCCAAAGCAATCCATACATTCAATGCAATACCAATCCAGATCCTATCAACATTCTTTAAGGATATGGAAAAAGGAATAATTTACTTTACACGGAAATGAAAGAGACCTCAGATAAGCAAAGCAATATGAAAATGAAGAACAAAGTAGGAGTTCTCACACACCCAGATCTCAAAATTTACCATACAGCTACAATATTCAAAACAGCCTGGTATTGGTACAACAACAGACACATAGGCCAGTGAGATAGAATTGAGAACCCAGAAATAGATCCATCGACCTATGGTCAGTTGATATTTGTCAAAGGGCTAAATCCATTACATGGAGAAGAGATTGTTTAACAAATG
>NW_006933476.1:3644-4735 GCF_000298275.1 Orycteropus afer afer
CACCAGCCTTCTGGTTAGCAGTCAAATACCTTAGGCACTATGCCACCAGAGCTCCTTCATTAGCCATTAGAGAGATGTAAATCAAAACATCAGTGAGATACCATCTAACTCCAGCACTAATAGGGAAGTTGATCAAGACAGAAAAGATCAAATGCTGCAGAGGATGTGGAGAGATTGGGACCCTCACACACTGCTGATGGGACTGTAAAAGGATACAACCACTGTGAACAGCAGTATGGTCATTCCTTAAAAACCTGGAATTAGAAATACCATTTGACCCAGCCATTCCATTACTAGGTATATATCCTAAAGAAGTGAGAGCTGGTGAGTTCCAGTAAAATGATGGAATAGGCAGAAAGACTGCACAGACCCTCTTCAACAAAGAAAAGTGGAACCAATTAACACAAATACAGAAGATAATCCTTGACCTCTGAGCCTTGAAGGGAAGGATATAGAAGTGGACTAAACTCCAACTAGCAGAAGAATTTGAATGAGAACACCAAAAAAGGAAACATACAGTCTGTCAGCCATCCTGATGACACAGACAGCTTGGATATTGTCAAGTGGTGGTAGGACCTAAGAATTAACCTAAAATTCAGCCATGCCAGCCAGAGACTGCACAGAGGGCTCCTCTGGTGACTAGGTAATAAAAGGGGAAGCAGCAAAGAGGAAGGTGGGCTGAGCTGTGGACTTTTCTGTCCGAGGGTGCAGCCATTTTGAATGTTTCCAAACTGTTTGACCATTTCAGATATTTAAAGTGACAGTGTTCTCCCACATACCAGGGACTTAAGAACAAGCTCCACTAGCCAGGAATCCCAAAGGCATTCCGGACCCAGACAACTGGAAAGGTGTAACATTCCCCTTGTTATTCTTACACCGCACACTCTCTTGGTGAACAGAGGTGTGGCCATCCTCCACTTCCACCCACCTTCTGGGCAGCCAGGAATTCCATCCCAGTCTGTGTACTCGGACAGAGCCTTGGTGCCCTGCCCTGCCCTGACCCAATTGTTTCTGTTTTCTGTTTTTTAGTTTGTGAGTTTTTTTTTTTTTCTGTTTTAAAACTACTATTATTATTACTTTTGTATTTTTTA
>NW_006933476.1:11565-12173 GCF_000298275.1 Orycteropus afer afer
CTCCAGATGGATCAAAGACTTGAATATGAAACCTAAAACTACAAAGTTCCTTAAGAAAAAAATGGGCAAATTTAGGGGCACAAATATATGGCATAAATAGACTATCAAGCATATCCCAAAATGCACAAACAGCAGAAGATAAAAGAGATAAATGGGACCTTCTAAAAATTAAATTTTTATGTGCTTCCAAAGACTTCCCCAAAAGAGTCAAAAGAGAATCTACACATTGAGGAAAATATTTGGCAATGACACATCTGACAAGGTTCTTATCTCTAAAGTTTATAGAAAATTCCAACACATCAACACCAAAAAGATAAACAATCTAACTAAAAAGTAGGCAGAAAACATGAATAGACACTTTACCAAAGAAGATATTCAGGCAGCCAACAATCCCATGATAAAATATGCACCATCATTAGCTATTAACTCACTGCTGTCTAGTTGATTGGAACTGATAGCGACCCCTTCTTGGGTTTCCAAGGCGGTATCACTATGGAAGCAGATTGCCCCATCTTTCTTCTGAGAAGTGGCTGGTGGATTTGAACCACCAGCCTTCTGGTTAGCAGTCAAATACCTTAGGCACTATGCCACCAGAGCTCCTTCATTAG
>NW_006933477.1:0-2317 GCF_000298275.1 Orycteropus afer afer
CCCTTTTGGGTCTCTAACTCCAGGTATTTGCACATTTTATTATAATAATTGACTTTGTCTTCTGGAACTGTTCATTGAAATCTTCTGTTCAGCTGTTTTATCTGGTCATTTCTTCCATTTTCTTTAGCTACTTTTCATTCAATAACAAGTTTGAGAGTCTCTTCTGACATCCGTTTTGGTCTTTTCTTCCTCTCCTGTCTTTTTAATGACGTTTGGCTTTCTTCATGGATAATGTTCTTGATATCATCCCACAAATTTCCTGGTTTTCAGTCATTGGTGTTCAATGCATCACATCAATTCTTCAGATGGTCTCTAAATTCAGGTGGGATGTAATCAACATATTTTGGCTCTCATGGACTAGTTTTAATTTTTTTCAGCTTCAGCTTGAACTTGCATATGAGCAGTTGAAGGTCTGTTCCACAGTCAGCTTGTGGCCTTGTTTTGGCTGAAGATATTGTGCTTCTCCATTGCCTCTTTCCACAGATTTAGTAAATCTGATTTCTGTGTATTCCATCTGGTGAGGTCCACTTGTATAGCCACCATTTATGTTGTTAAAAAAAGATATTTGCCATGACTAAGTCATTGGTCATGCAAAATTTTATCATGTGATCTCCAGCATCATTTCTATCACCAAGACCATATTTTCCAACTACCAAAACTTCGTACAACTTAATTTCTTTGCTGTTCATTTTTCATGAATAGTAAAAAATTATTCAGGAAAAGTATTACTTTTTTAAAAGTTGATATTTAAAAGAATATTTATTATTATTTTTATTAGAATATAACTTTTGTTGTTTTTAAGAAGCAAACACCTTTAGAAAGTTTAATTACTATGCCATTTTAATTATATTTTTTAATGCCCTAATTGCATGTTTTCCAAGAGCCTCTGGTCCTGCCTTCCATGGTTATTTTCTGAAACATAACTATTGAAGTTGCCAAGGAAGTTCTGTAATCATAACACTAAAAAAAAATTATACTTGTATGATGCTTCACTTTTGTATACACCTATTTTTACCACAGTGAATGAGGCAATATGGTTCCCATTTCAAATGAGGTCAAAGTTATTACTGACTTTGTCTTCTCGAGCATGAAATTATGTGCTCCTCATAGTTGCTGTGCTGGGACTATGCTATTGAGACACAGCACAAAGTAGAGGGCTAAAAGGACAGAACAGTTCATGAACCCAAGACATGACTCCAAAGAAGCCAGGTCTAAGTGTAGGAAAAAAAAAAGAGAGGGAGGGTGGGTTTTGTAGTCTACCACAAGACCACTCCCTTCCACATTAAAAATGAAGTATTCATAAGACATGTCAAAAGCTGTTGAATTGGAATACTTACCTAAGGTAAAGATATATATTTTTTATTTATATATTTAACAGCTTTTGATATGTCTTATGAATGTCTTAATGTATGTTTATGTCTTAAAGTATATATATCTTTATATAGATTTATATATCTTTTTTAGACCTGGCTACCTTATACTGTGTCTCAATAACATCATCCCAGCACAGCAACTGTGAGGAACACATAATTTTGTGCTTGAGAAGACAAAGTCAATAATAACTTCAACACACACACACACACATATACATATATAGGAGCTCTGGTGGCATAGTGCCTGTTTTGTTTGTATAATTTTATCTGGTATATGGTATCTGGATCTCTCTCTCTCTCTCTATATATATATATATGTATATCCAGATACCACAGTGAATTGAGAAACAGACACTCATGTTAAAACTTTTTAAAGGCCTTATTCCTAGTCATTCCCTATGATGAGATCTGATATAATGTAATCACTTTCATATGAGATCTGCTATGAGCAGTCAATCAATTGAAAGGGAGTTTCCTCAGTGATGTGGCCTGCTTCCAATATATATGAATGTTCTGGCAAAGCTCTCTGGCTTTTTGCTCCATCTGGGTCCTACATCTGGCTCATCATCATCTGATCCCTGGTTCTTTGGACTTGAATGAGTGGCCTGCTGTATTGCCTGCCAATCTTTGGATTGTGGCCTTCACAGCCTGTGAGCCAGCAGCCTGCTATGTTGCTTGCTAATCTGGGTTTGTTAGTTCCTGCAGCTACATGAGTCAGGAGAAGCCTTCAGCCTGATGTCTGACCCACAGACTTGGGACTTGCCAGCCTCTACAATTGTGTGAGTTATCTCCCTGAAATAAACCCCCTTCCCCCATCTCTTTCTCTCTCTCTCTCTCAGCTTCACTGATTTTGCTTCTGTAGAGAACCTAGTCTAACACACGAGTATGTGAGTGTTTCCTATGGAACAGATGTAGTCTATACAGGAGAAAGAGAGCTGACCTGG
>NW_006933477.1:3142-3729 GCF_000298275.1 Orycteropus afer afer
CTACAGAAGTAGATTGCCCAGTCTTCCTTCTGAGGAGTGGCTGGTGGGTTTGAACTGCCAGCCTTCTGGTTAGCAATCAAATGCATTAAGCTTGGGTTAGGCACATCTTACTCTTCAAAGTGACATCTTTGCTTTTTAACTTTTCAAAGAGGTCTTTCGCAGTAAATTTGCCCAATGCAATATGATGTCTTATTTCTTGATTACTGCTTCCATGGGCATTGACTGTAGACTCAAGTGAAATGAAATCCTTGACATCTTCAATATTTTCCTGTTTTTAATGATGTTACTTATTGGTCCAATTGTGAGAATTTTCGTTTTCTTTATGTTAAGGTATAATCCATACTGAAGGCTGTTGTTTTTGATCTGGTTACACTTAAAAAATCTATAATACATATGCAAATTTTAATCTTAATAACAAAATGAACCTATTACTTGTTTAAAAAAATCCAACCCTTAAAGTTCCCTGTGACCCTCCCCAATCTTATCCTTCACCTGATCCCCATTTCATCAATATCCTGATATTTGGTTTACTTTCATTGCTTTACTTTTCTTTACAATTCTACTATGTATGTTTTGTTGTTGTTGTT
>NW_006933477.1:8429-9125 GCF_000298275.1 Orycteropus afer afer
ACTAATCAGTAAAGTCAGTAATCAGTAAGAACATTTTATTTCCGTTTCCAGTCTTCTAGTTCCAACTCAGAGGAGAATTCCATAGGAGCTGCTGGAGGTTGGCAGAGAAAGACCTCTGATGGCCTACCTATAACCTCCTTTGGTGGAGGAAGTGAGAAAAGCAGACCTTAATATTGAATGAAGATGGAAGACATTCTATTTTTTTATTTGAGTTTACTAAGATTACTGAAGGAATTTCTATTACTTAGGAATGACCAGAAAAATCATGGGACCAGTAATCCTGCTCCATAGGGTTTCCTAGACTATAAATATTTATGGAAGCAGATAGCCTAGTCTTCCTGCAGAGTGATTGGTGAGTTCTAACCACAAACCTTCTGGTTAGCAGCTGAATACTTTAACCATTATGCTACCAGAGCTCCTTTCAAAAATTCAAAGGCCACATTTTTTCTTCAGTTTCCCTTATTCATTGTTCAACTTTCACATGCATATGACACGATTGAAAATATTATGGCTTGGGTTAAAAAAAAAAACAAAAAACAAACACCTCACTGCCATTGATTTGATTCGACTCATAGTGACCCCTCCTTGGGTTTCTATGGCAGTACCTCTACAGAAGTAGATTGCCCAGTCTTCCTTCTGAGGAGTGGCTGGTGGGTTTGAACTGCCAGCCTTCTGGTTAGCAATCAAATGCATTAA
>NW_006933478.1:0-1297 GCF_000298275.1 Orycteropus afer afer
GACTATGCAAAGGCATTTGATTGTGTGGATCATGACAAATTATGGATAACATTGAGAAGAATGGGAATTCCCAAACACTTGAGGCACTTACTGATGAAGACTGAAGAATATAGTTTGCAGTATGAATTACATCTCAATATAAAGAAAACAAAAATCCTCACAACTGGACCAATAAGCAGTGTCACAATAAATGGAGAAAAGATTGAGGTTGTCAAAGAATTCACATTGCTTGGTTCTACAATCGATGCCAATGAAAGCAGCAGTCAGGACATTAGATGATGTATAGCACTGGGAAAGTCAGCTGCAAAGGAACTCTTTCAAGTACTGAGGAGCAAAGATGTCTCCTTGAGGACTAAGGTGCCCCAACAAGCCATGATGTTTTCAATTGCCTCATATGCATGTGAGAGCTGGACAATGAATAAGGAAGACCAAAGAAGAGTTGACGCTTTTGAGTTGTGGTGCTGGCGAAGAATACTGAAAGTGCCATGGACTGCTAAAGGAACTAACAGACCTGTCCTGGAGGAAGTACAGCTGAAATGCTCCTTGGAAACGAGACTGGCCAGACTTGGTCCCACCTACTTTGAACATGTTGTCAGAAGAGACCATTCCCTGGAGAAAGTGTCATGATTGGTAAGGTGGAGTGTTGATGAAAGAGGGGAAGGCCTTCGCAAAAAAGGCAAGGAGGCCACATGTTCTGACCTCCTCTAACCCCACAAAAGGAAGACAGAATCACCATTAATAACCCAAGGCCTATGATTGCAAGACCAGACATGCTGCCTCCCAAAGCATGCACCACCTCTCTCCTGGGTTCGATAATCCACTGCAGTAGCCACACAGAACTCACAGATTATGGGGTTCATTAGGGAAGCACCAGGCTACAATTCAAGTTCAGGAAAAATGCTCAGTCTCTCTCCCAGCCCACAGTCTCTCTCCTAACAGTCTCTTACAGTCTCTCTCCCAACAGTGCATGTCCCTCAGTGTCTCACTCAGCAATGCATGTCTCTTGAGTCTCTTTGCCAGCAGTGCATGTCTCTTTCAGCAGCATATCTTCCTCAACCAGCAGTCAGAGAGAGACTTCTTCTGCCTCTAGGAGGCTTCCTTTTGAGTCTGGCAGAGTGGCCAAACTAACCAATCATAACAGCAGAATTCTAAGCACCTGAGAGAGAGCAGGAACTTCCCAGAACATTGCTTTGTGTTGTCCCCAACAGAAATGCCCCAGGTGGATAACTTTTACAATCAGGAGCTCCTCAGTTGCTCACAGCAAATTCCACCACAGAGTTTACAAAGACTTATGGCT
>NW_006933478.1:3212-3755 GCF_000298275.1 Orycteropus afer afer
TTTGAACCACCAGCCTTCTGGTTAGCAGTCAAGTGCTTTAGCCACTATGTTACCAGAGCTCCTGTCATTTACTATAGCTACCAAAAAAATAAAACACTTGGGAATAAATATTACTAAAGACACAAAAGACCTATACAAAGAAAACTACAAAACACTACTTCAAGAAACCCTAAGAGATCTGTATAAATGAAGGAACATACCATACTCATGGATAGGAAGATTGAACATTATGAAAACGTCAACACTACCCAAAGCAGTCTATACATTCACTGTAATCCCAATCCCAGATCCCGTCAACATTCTTTAAGAATATGGAAAAACCAATCACTAATTTTATACGGAAAGGGAAGGAACCTGGGATAAGCAAAGCACTGCTGAAGAAGAACAAAGTAGGAGGTCTCACACTTCCTGATCTCAAAATCTACTATACAGGCGGGGCAAGATGGCGGACTAAGCAGAAGGATTGCACAGACCCTCTTCAACAAAGAAAAGAGAAACCAATTAATACAGACACAGAAGATAATCTTGGACCCCTGAGCCTTG
>NW_006933479.1:0-792 GCF_000298275.1 Orycteropus afer afer
CTCACAGTAGATTCCACCATGGATTTGATTACCAGTCTCATCATGGGGAATACTACATCCAGCTGCCCAGCCACTCAACCAGGCCCAGCCAAGTTGACACACTCACTGAACTACCACAGTACCCAAACATAATTCTTTTTAACTCCTTATCAGGGAGTTCCAATGCTGCTTCTTCCTCCAGGATGTTTTCTGGTTCTGTATCCTGGCCCCTTGTTTGTACTACTTTATCTTGTTTCTTTGTGTGGGCTGGGATGATCAGTTGTCTTTGAGACATTGTGATGGTGTTGTATGTATATTTAATTGGTGATTGTAAGGTGGTGTGATTCACATGATTTTTTTTTTTTTCTTTATTTTGTTTGTGCTTGTCTGAGCAAGCAGGGTATGGGCTCCTCTGTTTGCTGTTTGGCAGCACTTCTGCACTCATCACCTGTCACCTGGAATTATATGTCTCCTAGAATGATAGAGAAGGAGAGTGTGTGCAGAGATCTCTGTTAGCAGTTCATGAAGCGCAGTTGAGGATGAATTGGGCTGGTACTGGCTGTCATCTATCATTGCTCCATTGTGGAAGAAGCAAATGGTGGCCCTCACTCAATGGTTGGTGCTGCAGGAGGTGCAAGTACAGTTGGGCCATGTGGGCACAGTTGCTGTCTCCTATGTAGACAAAAAAAAAAATTTAAAGATACCCAAAAAGGACTCCCAGTAAGATGGAGGAATAGGCAGACAAGCGACACAGACCCTCTTCAACAAAGAAAAGAAAAACCAATTGACAGAGATACAGAAGGTAATCCTGGA
>NW_006933479.1:2992-4057 GCF_000298275.1 Orycteropus afer afer
GGATGGTATATATAAAACTCTGAAAGAGAAAAATTTCCAACCAAGAATTATGTACCCAGCAAAACTGTCCCTCAAATATGATGGTGAAATTAGGATATTTCCAGATAAACAGAAATTAAGGGGATTTGTTAAAACCAGACCAACCTTACAAGAGGTGTGGTAAAGGGGGGCTTTGAACAGAGAAGCAACAACAGCCAACAACAACTGAGCATTAACACACAAGATGATATAACCCAGAAACCAACCCAGGTATTGGAAGTATCCAAAGTAAATAAGCCTACAAGATTGTAAACAGGAAACCAGAGACATCAATTGACAAATCAGGACAACTACAAACCAAAAAGAGGGAAAAAACTGTGTCATTACAGAACTTTTAGATGGTAGAGTAGTCAAGACAATTATAAGATAGAATGGACAGTTCTAAACTTGGGGGAAGAAAACTATAAATCAAAGGGTAACCTCAAAGAAAAGTTATAAACCTTCACATCAAAATGAAAAACAGGACCAACACAAATATTTAGCAAATACTAAAACAACAGCAATGAAGGAAGTGATGACACAATTCATAAACAAAATGAACTCAGCATAGAAAATTATATGGAACAAAGAAATCAACACCACGGAAAAGCACATAACAAAAACAACAACAACAAATTCGTATTTGCCAATAATTACATATCTGGCAAGGGACTTATCTCTAAGCTTTATAGAAAATACCTACACATCAACACCAAATGAATTAACAATCCAATTGAAAAATGGGCAGAAGACATGAATAGACACTTCACCAAGGAGGATATTCAGGTGGCCAATTAATACATGAAGAGATGCTCACAATCATTGGCCATCAGAGAGATACAAATCAAAACAACAATGAGATACCATCTCACCCCAGCACAGATGGCAAGGCTCAATGAGACAGAAAATAACAAATGCTGGTGGGATGTGAAGAGATTGGTACTCTCATGCACTGCTGATGGGACTGTGAAGTGATATAAACACTGTGGAAAGCAATATGACAATTCCTTAGAAAGCTAGAATTGGAGATACCATTTGACCCAGAAA
>NW_006933480.1:0-571 GCF_000298275.1 Orycteropus afer afer
ATCAGAGAAGAACTAATACCAATCCTACTCAAACTATTCCAAAATATAGAAAAGGATGGAATCCTCCCTAATTTGTTTTATGAAGCAAGCATAACCTTGATACCAAAACAAGGCAAAGACATTACTCAAAAGGAAAACTACAGACAAATATCCCTCATGAATATAGATGCAAAAATTTTCAACAAAATCCTAGCCAATACACTGCAACAACATATCAAGAAAATCACTCATCATGACCAAGTGGGGTTCATATCAGATATGCAGGGATGGTTCAACATTAAAAAAACAATCAACATCATCCACCACATAAATAAAACAAAAGAGAAGAACCACATGATCATATCCATTGATGCAGAAAAGACATTTGATAAAATCCAACATCCATTCCTGATCAAAACTCTCAGCAAAATAGAAAAAGAAGGTGCATTTCTCAACATAATATGCAAAACCCACAGCCAACATTATTCTTAATGGAGAGAGACTGAAACCATTCCTCTTGAGAACAGGAACCAGACAAAGATGTCCTCTATCACCACTTTTATTCAACATTGTACTGGAAGTCCTAGCTAGG
>NW_006933480.1:2011-3321 GCF_000298275.1 Orycteropus afer afer
TAGGTGTCCATCAACTGAGGAATGGATAACCAAACTATTGTACATCCACTCAATGGAATACTATGCAATGCTAAAGAATAATGTAGAATCTGCAAAATACCACATAACGTGGATTAACTTGGAGGACATTATGCTGAGTGAAATAAGTCAATCACAAAAGGACAAATATTGTATTAGTCTATTATTGTAAAAGTGAAGGAAAGGTTTATCTATAATAGGAAATTTTCTTTGTTGGTTACTAGCAGTGGGAGGGGAGGGGAGGGGAGGGACTGTTGTTAGACAGATAGAGAAAAGTAGTGATTTGGGTGAAGAGAAGGGCAATGTACCAAATGTGACTGACCAATATGGCAGGATGAGAAAGACATAGAGAGGGTATATGGGAGGTACAGACAACAAATATTAACCCTTTTGCACATACAGTACTGCGTTGTCAATGATGGCAAACAAGGGTATATGGGTGGATAGATGGGTAGACAGGCTGAACGATTAGGTATGTCTATGAAATGAGAAGTGTATCCAAGAAAGTACATAGAGTTGGCAGACAATTGTCCTATAAGTTTATGTGAATGATCCGATTTCCTAGGCACATAGTAGAGCTGCCAAGGGATAAGGTTGTGGTCACTGCTTGGCCACAGCCAGCTAGCTAGAGGGACCGAGTAGTTGAACCTGCAGGCTTGGGACCATAGTCACAGAGGACATCAAGCTCAATTAGCATAACATACTATACAAAATATTGTTCCACCTCCTAATTTGGTGAGTGGCAACTGAGATCTTAAAAGTTAGCAAGCTGCCATCCAGATGCAACGATGGGTCTCTCCTCGTCCAGAGAATAGAAGAATGAAGAAAACCAAAATTCATGGAAACAATTAGTCCTAGCGACTGGTACACCATCCGATCTGCAGCTTACACAACTATGAGACCAGAAGAACTAGATGGTGGCCAGCTACCACTGTCATCCACTTGGAAGGGGATCTATGTAGGAGATCCTGAATAGAGAGGGAAAACAATGTGGAACAAAACTCAAAATCATTTGGAGGGAAAAAAAATGGAGTGGGGAACCAAGTTTGCTCATCCAGTAGAGCCTGGTGGAACCACTGACACTATGGCCCCTAGCTGCCCTTCAGGTCTGGAATTGAACCCACACCTGTGGTTTCCAGCCAAACATAAGACAGGCATATGAGTTGAATCCTTACCTGAGTTAGGTACACTCCTTGGAGAGAACAATCATGAGAGAAAGAAGTGCTGCTTATACACAGGGAGACAGCTCTGGGAGCAGGAATGCATGGAGGGATGGTCACTGTGAAGAGGTA
>NW_006933481.1:0-746 GCF_000298275.1 Orycteropus afer afer
TGAGCATTTCTTCATATGTTTGTTGGCCACTTGAATATTCTCCTTGGTGAAGAGTCTACTCATGTCTTCTGCCCATTTTTAAATTGGATTGTTTGTCTTTTTGTTATTAAGGTGTTGGAGTGTTCTATAACTTCTAGAGATAAGTTCCTTGTCAGATATGTTATTACCAAATATTTTTTTCCCAATCTGTTGGTTCTTTTTTGACTCTTTTGGAGAAGTCTTTGGAAGCACATAAAAATTTAATTTTTAGAAGGTCCCAATCATCCGGTTTCTCTTCTACTGTTTGTGCATTTTGAATTATGCTTGATAGTCTATTTAAGACATATATTGTTGTTGTTGTTGTTACGTGCCGTCGAGTTGGCCCCGACTCATAGCGACCCCTCCTTGGATTTCCGAGGCAGTATCACTACAGAAGTAGGATTGCCCAACCTTCCTTCTGAAGAGTGGCTGGTGGGTTTGAACCGCCTGCCATCTGCTTAGCCACTATGCTACCAGAGCTCCCAAGACATATATTAGAGCCCTTAAATTTGCCCCAAAATTTTCCTTGAGGAAATCTATAGTTTTAGGTTTCACATTTAAGTCTTTTATCCATCTGGAGTTTGTTTTTGTGTATGGTGTGAGGTACAGATCCTTTTCATTTTTCTGCCAATGGATCTCCAGTTTTCCCAGCACCCTTTATTAAACAAACATTCTCTTCCCCATTTAATGGATTTGGGGCCTTTGTCAAAGATCAGCTGACTATAGGT
>NW_006933481.1:3252-3955 GCF_000298275.1 Orycteropus afer afer
TCTTCCTATTGTTGATTTCTAATTTGAGAGCACTGTGATCTGAGAATATGCTTTGCAGTATTTCGATGTTTTTAAATTTATTATGGCTTGCTTTATGGCCTAACATATGGTCTATCATAGACAAAAGTTCCATGTGCACTGGAGAAGAATGTATATTGTGCTGCTGTTGGGTGAAGTGCTCTATAGATGTCTATAAGGCCAATCAGTAGATGGTATAATTTAGCTCTTCTGCATCTTTGTTGAGTTTCTTTTCAGTTGTTCTATCTTTCAAAGAAAGTGGTGTATTTAATTCTCTCACTATGACTGTGGAGTCATCTATTTGGGTTTTCAACTCTTTTAAAATCTGATTTATGTATTTTGGGGCTGTTTCATTGGGTCCACAGATATTTATTATGGTTATATCTTCATATTCAATTGATCATTTAATCATGATATAATGTCTGCCTTTGTCTCGTATGGTGGTTTTTGTCTTAAAGTCAATTTGATCAGAAATTAATATTGTCACTCCTGCTTTCTTACAGTAGCCATTTGCTTGATATATCTTTTTCCAACCTTTGATTTTTAATCTGTTTTTTTCTTTATCTCTAAGGTGTGTCTCTTGTAGGCAGCATATTGGTGGGTTGTGTTTTCTTATCCAATCTGCAACTCTCCGTCTCTTGAGTGGTGCATTTAATCCATTAACATTCAGGGTAATTATTGATAA
>NW_006933482.1:0-748 GCF_000298275.1 Orycteropus afer afer
GTGACCCATGTTGGATTTCCAAGGCTGTTAATCTTTATGGAAGTAGATTGCCTCATCTTTCTTCTGCAGAGCAGCTGGTGGGTTTCAACCACCAACCTTCTGGTTGAGGGGGGAAAAAAAAAAAAAACCTCACCGCCATCAAGTCAATTCCAACTCATAGTGACACCCATTGGGTTTCTGAGACAGTAAACTTTATAGAAGTAGACTGTCTGGTCTTCCTTCTGCAGAGTAGCTGGTGGGTTTCAACCACCAACCTTCTGGTTAGCAGTCAAATGACTTAGGTACTGCACCACCAGAGCTCCTTGACCTTCTGGTTAGCAACCACAAACCACAAATTATGTTCCATACTTGACTGATAACCAGAATGCAGGTGGTTCAAACCCAACAGCCACTCTTCAGAAGGAAGCCTGGGCAATCTACTTCCACAGTGATAGCTCTGGTAGCTTAGTGCCTAAGACACCTGACTGCTAACTGGAAGGTTGGTGGTTCAAACTCACCAGCCATTCCTCGGAAGGAAGATGGGGCAATCTACTTCCATAGGATACTGCCTCGGAAACCCAAGAAGGGGTCGCTATGAGTCAGGTCTGACTCAACAGCACATAACACCACCACCACCACCACCTTGGAAATCCAAGGAGGGGTCACTATGAGTTGGGTCCAACTTGATGGCACATAACAACAACATACACAATGGAATACACTACAAGGTTAAAGAACAATGATGAATCTGTGAAACATCTCATAACGT
>NW_006933482.1:1788-3301 GCF_000298275.1 Orycteropus afer afer
GCTAGTAATAAAGAATATTTACACAAAAGACTTCAAGTAAAGCAAAGGTAAACGAAGCCAGAATTACTGTTGACTTTTTGTGTAATCCTATTAACAACACTACTAATACTAATTCATTGTTTAAAATGAGTCACAGGCCTTCTGAACATTTTACAGGCATCCTGTTGCCACCAAACCCAGTGTTATCAAGTAAATTCTGACTCACAGTGACTCTAGACAGAGTAGAACTGCCTCAGAGGGTTTCCAAGACTGTCATCTTCATGGAAGCAGATTGCTACATCTTTCTCCCACAGAGCAGCTGGTGGGTTTGAGCCGTCAACCTTTCAGTTAGCAACCAAGCACTTAACCGCTGAGCTACCAAGACTTCTTTTTACAATCATAATCTACTGAATTCTCTGAAGAATCCTATAAAGTAAATGCCATTGTTATTATTTTCCTGAGAAGGAAATAGTTTTAGAGAGGTGAAGCAACCTGCCCAATCTCAAAGAGTTACAAAGTGGCTGATGGGGAATATAACACAAGGTTTGGATCACTGAGTGTGTGCTTTTAACCTTTACATATTAATTCATAGAACTCGAAACCCACTGCTGAAAGAGTTCTGACAATTTAATAGTGGTTCCACAATCTACAATTCTATCAGAATGCATTTGACTCAGCATTTGAGTTTGGATACTTGTAATTTGTGAAAAGCTACTCCGGTTGCTATAGTATCTCTTCAGCATCCTTTGCCAAAATGTAGGTGTTCCCAAATGATCTGTTCTTGGCTTCACTCAAATTCTCCAACTCTAACCTTTCTCCTAAGTGCTAGTTTTCCATTTCAGACTGCCAGGGTGACATCTCCTCTTGGATGAACAGCCCCCACACAATATGTTTCTTATTGAATTCATTTTTTTCCTTCTCAAATCCAACCTGCCTACCAGATTTTATACATTTGTCCATTATTTTCTCTTACAAGAAATGAAACTGCTTTGAGTCCTCTCCATGGTAAACTGCACTGACGTTCACAATCATCCTACTTCCCTTTCCTTTTTGTGGATTATATATGTATACCTCACTGACTTTGGTCTTGGCCATAAACAGATATGCATCATAGCCTTTAAAGGACAATGCAAGTTTCTGCCATCTCTCTTGCTTTTCCTCTCTGTCTCAAGAGTAAATTCCCAACAGGGTTGCTCCTTGAGTCTGACCCTAGGAATGAGAAAACAAGTAAAGTACAGCTACAGCCACCAACCCATGGCTGCACCACATATTGTGAACAAGGAATAATGTGTTGTTACTTGTTGGGGTTATTTGTTGTTATTGAAACATTAGCTTATCTTTTTACCCTCACTTTGACACCAAACCAGTTATCAATCATCATTAGTTCTACATCTTGAATATATCTTTTATCTCTTCCTATTTCCTTGTTACACTACCACTACCCTAATTATGTTAATCATTACCCATCACTTTGATGATTGCAATTCCCAACTCATCTCTTTCTCTAGTTTCTCTTTTATCAAGCTGACTATTC
>NW_006933483.1:0-1280 GCF_000298275.1 Orycteropus afer afer
ATGTTGCCAAACCACACAGCAGACCATTAATTCAAGTCTGCTGAAAGTCCCAAGGTTGGCTGAGCATGGCAGGCTGCTGAACAATGACATGGCTACATTCAAGGTTCAAGTGTGCCATAAACTAGAGACTATCCCCAAGGCTTCTCCTTATACACAAGAGGCAGACCACATCCCTAAAGCAGCTACTCAACTTCTCACAGTAGATTCCACCATGGAGTTGATTACCAGTCTTATCATGAGGAACAGTACATCCAGCTTCCCAGCCACTCAACCAGGCCCAGCCAAGCTGACACACAAACTTAACTGCCACAGTCAGCAACCAAATGCCTTAACCACCACATCTCCAGAGCCCCTATGTTGTTAACATATATAAAATTAATTGTAGATGTTAATAATTCTCTGAATTATGTCAAGGTTGTTGTTGTTAAGTGTCATCAAGTTGGTTTTGACTCATTGTGCACCTATGCACAACAGAACAAAACACTGCCTGTGACATCCTCACAATCCTTGCTATGCTTGAGCCCATTGTTGCAGCCAATTTTGTCAATCCATCTCATTGAGGGTCTTCCCCTTTTTCACTGACACTAAGGAAAGTTGGGCAATGTACTTCCGTAGTGATACTGCCTTGGGAACTGAAGGAGGGGTTGCTATGAGTTGGGCCAACTCGACAACACATAGCAACAATAATTTACCAAGCATGATAACCTTTTCCAGGGACTGGTTTCTTCTGACATGGCCAAGGTAAGATGAAATCTGGCCATTCGTGCTTCCAAGGAGCATTCCAGCTACACTTCTTCCAGGACATATTTGTTTGTTCTGTGGCAGCCTACGGCAATTTCAGTATTCTTCACCAACACCATGATTCGAATGCATCAATTCTTCTTCTGTTTTCCTTATTTATTGCCCAATGTAACATGCATATGAGCCTACTGAAAATACCTTTGCTTGGGTCAGGCACTCCTTAGTCTTCAAAGTGACATCTTTGTTCTTAAATAAAGAAGTCTTCTACAGCATATTTGCCCAATGCAGTACATCCTTTGATTTCTTAACTGCCGCTTCCATGGACATTGATTGTAGATCCAAATAAAATGAATTCCTTAACAACTACAATTTTATGTCCATTTATCATGATGTTGCTTATTGGTGCAGTTGGGAGGACTTTTCTTTATATTGAGGTGTAAGCCATACTGAACACTGTAATCTTTAATATTCATCAAGATTAGCATCTCTATTTCTAGAGGGATACTCTAAGGTGAATGAGATATCAAATGACTTGAATT
>NW_006933483.1:1845-3341 GCF_000298275.1 Orycteropus afer afer
TTCATAATTAATACACCAAACCAAAAAAACAAACTTACTGCTCTTGAGTGGGATCCGACTCATAGTGACCCCTCTTTGGGTTTCCGAGGCAGTATCACTGCGGAAGTAGATTGCCCAATCTTTCTGAGGAGTGGTTGGTGGGTTTAGACCATCAGCCTTCTGGTTAGCAGTCAAATGCCTTATGAACTATGCCACCAGTTATTTGTTGTTGTTATGTGCCGTTGAGTAGGACCCAAGTCATAGCACCCCTCCTTGGGTTTCCAAGGTGGTATCACTATAGAAGTAGATTGGCCATTCTTCCTTCTGAGGAGTGGCTGGTGGGTTTGAACCACCAGCCTTCTAGTTAGCAGTGAAGTGTCTTAAGCCCTATGCTACCAGACCTCCAGAGCTCCCATAATTAAGATAAGGGAGTAATAATTCATTCACTTGGAAAGTTTTGCAATATTTTGGAAGAGGGCAGCTCAGTTTTAAAAGAATTCTCTTTGAACTAAGATGATGTTTAGACACTAAGCATGCCCATTCTTCTACGTATTTGGAGATAAATATCAAATGTTCAGGCTATAGCACACTTTGGCCTTTACCTTAACCAACAATATCATTCTGTGTACTTCAGAACACTGATCCTACAAGATAAGAATGAGAACTTGTTCATTGTTACCAGAAGCCAAGCATTTTCCTTCACTCTTGGCTATAAAAGTGTTTCTTTTGTTACAAAGAATTTTGTAAATTTTAAGGTTGAGCAGTAACATATAATATTGTTGTTGTTATGTACCGTTGAGTTGGATCCAATTCACAGTGACCCCTCCTTGGGTTTCCGAGGCAATATCACTACAGAAGTAGATTGTTCCATCTTCCTTCCAAGGAGTGACTGGTGGGTTTGAACCGTCAGCCTTCTGGTTAGTAGTCAAGTGCCTTAGGCACTATGCTACCAGAGCTCCCACATATAATATTACGTTCATCAAAAAAAAAAAAAAGAAAAGAAAAAATAAGTTTTGTATTTTATTTTCTTGAATCATTATCATCAGACCATAGTTCAAGCCTGCTATCATCTCATTTCTCTGAAACTCTCTCATTATTTTATACTAACCATCATGGATATTCCTTTCTCTCCAATATTCCATTCCTTTCTGAATGTTTTGATTACCTCATGCCATTCATACAGTAATATACCACAAATAGGATGGCTTGAAAAAACAGGAGTTTATTCTCTTACACTTTTGGAGATTTTAAGTCCAAGTTCAAAGTACCAGGCTCTAGGAGATGGGTGAAAGTCCCTCAAATTTGGGCTTCATCTCTGCCTCCTGTTTCTGGCCCACTGAAGCTGAAGGCTTTTCTTCACTCAGACAGCTGCTGAGGCTGCTGAGGCTTGACAAGCCCAAGACTGACAAGTAAAAAAGCTCAGTCTCAATCAATGTTACCAAACAACATGGAAGGCCATTAACTCAAGTCCAGATGAAGTCCAGATGAAGATTAGTAAAACATGGCAGGCTGTTGAA
>NW_006933484.1:0-1221 GCF_000298275.1 Orycteropus afer afer
GCCTCTTCCTTCTTCCTAGTCTGTCTCAGTCTATAAGCTGTGCTGTTACCTGTGCACCAGGTGCATCCTGCTGGGTTTTAAACACCAGAGGCTCAGCCTCAAAACTGACGTCTGCATGTCATCACAGTAGGACAAACCGACAGACAAGTTTGTCTTGCTATTGGAGACCTCTTGTATCACACCCACCTGGGTCCCTTTGGCTGACTGTACCTCTGTCTGGCTTCCTGGATTTTAATCCCCTTTCTCCTGCTCTTCTGGCCTGCTTCTTTGGGCATCCCTGAGTTGTTCCTGGGGCCAACTCAAAGAAGTTGGGGGGATGACAAAATAGTTCTGTGTCCTGATGGTAGTGGTGGAAGCTATACAAACTTATACACAAGTTTATATGTCATGGGAATATACCCTCCCCTGAAAAATCAATTTTACTGAATAATGATTTTTAAAGTAACTAATTTTTAATAAGATGGGGAGGCTAACAAACTTTCCAACGTCCCCCAGTGAGGGTTCATCGGACTGAGCAACCAGGCAGCACCTGGAAGGGCACAGAACAACAAGGAAGATGCGTGAGCAATGCATCTGCTGTTGCAATGCCTGCTCCACCACTCACTGGCTGGGTGGCTGTGGGCACGTCACTCAACCTCATCTGAAAATGAAGAGGTGCTGGGAAGACGAAATCAGGTCGTCTAGGCAAAGCTCTTACCATGGGCCAGGGGGCCTAGTAGGATCAAATAAAATTCTCACCAGAGTATAAACTTATCTTACTTGTACTGTCTTCCCAGTGCCTAGAACAGAGCCTAGCACATAGCAGGTGCTCAATATTGAATGAAAAAAAAAGACTGTCCAATACCAGGTGGGAGGATCAGGAATTACCACTCTCTGGATCACTCACCACTTCACTGATACGAGGGAACAAGATCTGATTCTCATTGGAGCTGACAGAAAACCATGCCTTTTGGATCAGCGATACGTTTCTTAGTTGATAAAGAGGACTAGGTACATTTCTACATTAACCTTCAAATGTTATTTTAAAAAAAAAAAAGAAAGAGGAGTTCCAGCAAGATGCAGACTAGGCAGAAAGACTGTACAAACCCTCTTCAACAACAAAAGGGAAACCAATTAACACTGACACAGAAGATAATCTTGGACCCCTGAGCCTTGAAGGGAAGGATATAGAAGTGGACTAAACCCCAACTAGCAGAAGAATTTGCGTGAAAATACCAAAAA
>NW_006933484.1:2658-3420 GCF_000298275.1 Orycteropus afer afer
AGAACCAAAAATAGCAAATAACAACCGACCATTAATACCCAAGATGACATAACCCAGAAACCACAGCTATAGACATATCCAAAGTAAAATAAGCTTATAAGATGTAAACAGGGAACCAGAGACATCAACTGGCAAGTGAGGACAACTACAAACCAAAAGAGGGAAAAGACTGTGTAGTCACAGAATTTCTAAATGATGAGGAAGTTAAGAAAGTTGCAAGATAGAATGGACTGTTCGAAACCTGGGGATAAAATTATAAACCATAGGGTAACCTCAAAGAAAAATGATAAACCTTCACATTACAATAAAAAAGAGGACAAGCATAAACATTCAGCATATACTAAAACAACAGCAACAAAGGAAATGTAACACAATTCACAAACATTAACGAACTCAGCACAGAAAATAACATGGAACAAAGAAACCAGGGACACCATGAAAAAACACGTAACAAAATGACAGCAACAAATTCAAACTTATCATTAATTACCCTGATTGTTAATGGATTAAATGCACCTCAAGAGACGGAGAGTTGCAGACTGGATAAGAAAATACAACCCATCAATATGCTACCTACAAGAGACACACCTTAGAGATAATGACAAAAACAGACTAAAAATCAAAGGTTGGAAAAAGATATATCAAGCAAATGGCAACTGTAACAGATATTATTAATTTCTGATCAAATTGACTTTAAGACAAAAACCACCATACAAGACAAAGAAGGACATTATATAATGATTAAAGGATCAATTGAACATG
>NW_006933485.1:0-435 GCF_000298275.1 Orycteropus afer afer
CAAAAGGTTGGTGGTTCAAACCCACTCAGTAGAAGCAAGACTGGGCAATCTACTTCCATAAAGATTTACTGCCTTGGAAATCCAAAGGGGTGTTTCTATGAGTAAGAATCAACTCAATGGCTTTTTTTTTTTTTTTTAATCGATTCGATACAGGATCTACAATAATCTAACTGGAGACTCAGGCACAGGAATTTGAGAGGAGGAGCCAAAAAGACTGAGGTTTTAGTAAGTTGTGCTGCCTTCTCTTAATGCCTGCTTTTGCTCTGTCTTTACATAAATGTTATACTAAATGTATATGGTAAGAAAATATGATATATTTGCTGTAAGAGAGTCTAGACCACGGGCTGGAGGGTGGAACATTCAGGCAAAGAGCCAACTCTGCAGGACTTGATTGATCAAACCCTGCCCATCCCCCAGACATTCCTGACTTCAGGA
>NW_006933485.1:2518-3279 GCF_000298275.1 Orycteropus afer afer
AACCATCCTTCCGAGGAGTGGCTCATGGGTTTGAACCACCAGTCTTCTGATTGGTAGTCAAATGCCTTAGGCACTACACCACCAGGATCCTCACTAGATGTTACCTAAACCAGGTCACTCTATTCATTCAGTAAACCTCTTTACTTTGATTTTACCAGCGACCCCACTCAGCACTTGGGCAAGAGAAAAGGTAGGACTTGATTTAGTAAATAACATAAAATAGAAATGACAGGAGGGAGGGAGCAGGGGGTGGGTTCACAATAATGGGGAGGACAGCAGGGACGTCTTCCCTCAGGGAAGGGGAGAGCACACCTTGTGTTTCCCTCCCCAGCTTCCCGCCCAGAGGACCATGTCCATCAGGGAAGGACAGGATGGGCTTTCTGCAGGCGGATCCTGCAATTGATGGGGGAATTACAGCACTGCCCTCTCTGTGATATGGTACCCACTGGTACTGCCAACTCCACTTCCTTCTGTTCCAGCCAATCTTCCTGTGGCCATGTTCGGCTTTCTTGCCCTTGATGTGAGACAGAAATTCCAGAAGTTGATTTCTATTTCATCGACTGTTGTTGATCTAGGTGCCGTCGATTCATCTCTGACTCATAGGGACCCTATGAACAGCAGAACAAAACACTGGCTGGTCCTGCACCAGCTTCATGATCCTTGATATACTTGAGCCCATACCTGCAGCCACTGTGTCAATCCATCTTGTTGAGGGCCTTCCTCTCTTTCCTCGACCCTCTACCTTACCAAAGATGACATCC
>NW_006933486.1:0-796 GCF_000298275.1 Orycteropus afer afer
GACCTGACGAGTTGTGGGATGACATCAAGAACATCATACATGGAGACACAGCGGCAAGATGGCGGACTAGGCAGAAGGATTGCACAGACCCACTTCAACAAAGAAAAGGGAAACCAATTAACACACACAGAGAAGATAATCTTGGAACCCTGAACCTTGAAGGGAAGGAAATAGAAGTGGACTAAACCCCAACTAGCAGAAGAAGTTGCGTGAACATACCAAAAACGGAGACATACGGAGCTGTGGTCTGGCAGCGATCCTGATGGCACAGACAGCTTGGAGATTCCAGAATGGTGGTAGGACTTAACAATTAACCAAAATATCACCCTGCTAGCCAGGGACTGCATGGAGGACTGTGCACAGTGGCTGGGGAACAAACAGACAAGGTTAAGAGAAAGGTGGGCTGAACTGTGGACTTTTGCAGGTACGGAGGGCACCACCATTTTGAAGGTTTAAAAAGCGGCTTGACTATTGGATATTTAAAGAGACTATTGGCTTGACTTGGATATTTAAAGAGACAGTGCCTTTGCAGATTCCTGGGGCTTAAGAACATGTTCTACTTCCCAGCAACCCCAAGGACACTCTGACCTGCAAGACTGAAAAGGTACAACATTCCTCTTGTTACTCCTACATCCCACACCTGCTTGGTGAATGGAGGTGTGGCCATACCCAACTCCCACCTACCTTCTGGGCCCACAGCAACTACATCACAGTCTGTGTGCTCAAACAGAGCCTGGGTGCCCTGCCCTGTCCCCCACCATTTTTTTTCTCTTTTATTTTTATTTTTTTCTTTTTT
>NW_006933486.1:2193-2819 GCF_000298275.1 Orycteropus afer afer
AGGGACACCATGAAAAAACACATAACAAAATGACAACAAATTCAAATATATCAATAATTACCCTGAATGTTAATGGATTCAATGTACCACTCAAGAGACGGAGAGTTACAGATTGGATAACAAAACAAAATCCATCAATATGCTGCCTATAAGAGACACACCTTAGAGAGAAAGACAAAAATAGACTAAAAATCAAAGGTTGGAAAAAGATCTCTCAAGCAAATGGCAAGTGTAAGAGAGCAGGAGTGGCAATATTAATTTCTCATCAAATTGGGTTTAAGACAAAAACCACCATACGAGACAAGGAAGAACATTATATAATGATTAAAGGATCAATTGAACATGAAGATATAACCATAATAAATATTTATGGACCCAATGAAAGAGCCCCAAAATACATAAATCAGACTTTAAAGAAGTTGAAAAGCCAAATAGATGACTCCACAGTCATAGTGGGGAACTTTAATACCCACTTCCTTTGAAAGACAGACGACTGGAAAGAAATTCAACAAAGATGCAGAAAAGCTAAAAAATACAATCCACCAACTTGGCCTTATAGACATCTATACAGCACTTCACCCAACAGCAGCACAATATACATTCTTCTCCAGTGCACATGGAACTTT
>NW_006933487.1:0-527 GCF_000298275.1 Orycteropus afer afer
ATGGTGGCTGTAATTATGGGCTGAGTATAGCAAGGATTATGAGGATGGCACAGGATTAGGCATTGTTTCATTCTGTTCATTGCTATGAGTTGGAGCTTACTTGACAGAATCTAACAGCAACAATAATTTTATATGAAAAGGAAAGCAAACAGAGATAAACAAAGCACTACTGAAGGAAAATAGAGTAAGAGGTCTCACACTCCCTGATCTCAAAATCTACTATATAGCTACATTATTCAAAACAGCCTGGTACAATGATCGTCACATAGAGTTGTGGAACTGAATTGAGATTCTAGAAATAGATCCATCTACCTATGGACAGCTGATCTTTGAAAAGAGCCAAGACCCATTTTACGCAGAAGGCATAGTTTCTTCAACAAATGGTGTAGGCAAAACTTGATATCAAGTAGCAGAAAAATTAAACAAGATCCACACCACACTTCATACACAAAAACAAACTAAAGATAGATCAAAGACCTAAATGTAAAACCCAAAACTATAAAATTCATCAAAGAAAAAAATAGGAG
>NW_006933487.1:2343-3393 GCF_000298275.1 Orycteropus afer afer
TATAAAAAAAATTAGTCCAGAGAAAAAATGGACCATGAGAACTTCAACCTTTGTTACCCTGAGGTCAGAAGAAGTAGATGGCGTCTGGCTACCAATGCCAACCCCTCAGAAAGGGACCAAAATCAGAGTTCCTGAATAGAATGGGAGAAGAAATGTAGAACAAAACTCAAAATAAATAATAATAATAATAATAATAATAATAAAGACCAGGTTTACTGGTCTGATGGAGACTAGTGAAACCCAGGACACTATGGCTCTGTGTTACTCTTAGGGTCTGAAATTGATCTCACTCCTGTGGCTAAACTCTCAGCCAAATAGACAAGCTGATGAGCTGGATGCTTGTACCAGGGAAATGGACTCCTTGGAACAATCAACTATGTAAGATTATAAGGGCAGCATTTGCACAGGGAGAAAGGTAGGGAGGTAGGTATGCATAGGCAAGCAGGACACAGGGATAGGATAACCACAGGGAGGAGGTGGGAGAGGAGATGTTACACTGTGGGGAAGGTAACCAGGGTCACAAAACAGAATGTGAGTATGAACTGTTGAATGTAAAATGGATCTGTTTGGCAAAATTTCACCTAAATCACAATAAGACATTTTAAAAAAAATTAATAAGATTAATGAAGTTGGCAAGATAAAATGTTGCTTCTAGTGCTCCTTTTTGAAATTATTTAATAACCATTTCTCCTCTATGCAATAAGTTTAAAGGCCTGAGGTCCTCCATCATCTTTTCACTGCCTTAGTGTCTGTGTCTTTTCTTCCCAAGAATGTTACTCCAGGTTCCAGGCTACATACATTGCTCTAGTCATTCAGTTGAGAATTTATCTGAAAGGAAAGAAAAGTGTCTAGAAAGAGACTATTGAGGTGGCCCATGCAAGGTCGAGTTTTGGGTTGTGCTATGATTGTGGTAGTGCAAGAGGAGAGAGGTGGCCCATTTCAAGATTCCTTTTGGAAGTAGAATTGATAAGATATCTTTTTGAATTATATGTGATATACTGAGGGAGAGAAAAGCCTCTAGGATCATTCCCAGTTTTCATAAATGAAAGA
>NW_006933488.1:0-866 GCF_000298275.1 Orycteropus afer afer
CCCATCTGTGAGCAAGAACTTAGGCACAGAATGTAGGAGGTAGGGTGGTTTTTTTTTTTTTTTTTTAAAAAAAAGCCAAAGATCCAAGCAGACCATAGCCAAATTTTTCATTTATTAATCCAACAAACATTTGTTGAGTATCTACTGCATGGCAGGTGCTGCTCTCAGCATTTTGCATTCAACAAATGTGTACTGAGCAACTGCTGTGTGGAAGGAACTGTTCTAGGTGCTGAGGACCTAGCAGTGAACAAAACAGACATAAATTAAATAGTGTAACAGTGCTAAGAAAAAAAAAAAGCAGTAAAGAAGTGTATGGGTTGCTGCATGGTGATGGAGTCTGCAATTTGGATAGGGTGGCCAATAGTGTGTGAGACATTAGAGTAAAGACATGAAGGAGGTGAAAGAGTGATCCATGCAGATATCTAGGGGGAAAACATTCCAAGCAGAGGAAACAGCCAGTGTAGAGGCCCTGAGGCTGAAATTTATTCTGGGCTGCACACTTTGAGGACAGATGGCGGTCTGAGAGATTGTGACCAGGGAGCTGTCAAAGCTGACCTTGGTGAGAAGAGGAGCAGGTAGGAAAGGCTTTAGGGGATCACCAGATGGGGAAAGAGTAGAAAAGGTACTCCAAACAGAGGGAACAGTTTGTGAATGTGTGCCAAGGAAATAAATCACGTTGAGATTTCTGGGAACTGTGATTTAGAAACTTGGTGTTTGTTCCAAGAGTGGTGGAGAACTTCTAGGGGAGACCGGCAACACTCCTACCCCTGCCACCACAGATCTCTGAAGCCGGACTTTGTGCTGATCCGCCAGCATGCCTTTAGCATGGCAAGGAATGGAGATTACCGCAGTTTGGTCATTGGGCT
>NW_006933488.1:3776-4756 GCF_000298275.1 Orycteropus afer afer
TAAATATTGAAGTAATGATTATTAATATAAATTATGAGTACCCCAGTTATGAATTAGATTTTAGTTACAAATGGAAATTACATCACCATTACTAGTAAATGGCATCAAAGTTTACAAATTTTTACCAATGTTAAAATTATGTTTAGTTATATAAATGCAAGGAGCTCTGGTGGTGTAGTGTCTAAGGCATTGACTGCTAACCAGAAGGTTGGCAGTTCAAACCCATGAGCCACTCTGTGGAAGGAAGACTGGGCAATCTACTTCTGTAAAGATTTACTGCCTCGGAAACCCAAAGGGGGTTGCTATGAGTCAGAATCAACTCGATGGCAGTGAATTTTTTTTAATATAAATGATTATTAGTTTTATGAATTAAATCATAATTAAATATCAAGATTTACCCAACATTACCAACTTGATTAAATAAACATTGCTACTAATATTACAAATTTTCATAGTATTACAAGTTGTGGTCACTGATATAAGTTAATACTGTGTTATGAATTAAGTTTATTTGCTAATAAAGATTGATTCATTATTTCTAATGTAACTCAATTTGTATATCATTATTACTAGTGCACATTCTTTGAGAGTATAGTGGAGTGTGATTAAGAAGAGCATGAGCTCTGCAGCCAGAATTTCTGTATATGAATCCCAGTTCCACAGCTTATTATTACTTGCCTAACTCTGGTGGTGTGGTGCTTAAGGCATCTGACTGCTAACCAGAAGGCTGGCAGTTCAAACCTACCAGCCACCCCTCAGAAGGAAGGTTGGGCAATCTATTTCTGTAGTGATACTACCTCGGAAACCCAAGGAGGGGTCACTATGCGTTGGATCCAACTTGACAGAAGTCAGTTTTTTGAACATAAGAAATGTTACTTAAATGCTCTTTTCCTCAGTTTTTTCATCTGCAAAATATGAGTAATAATAGTTCCTGCCTCATAAATGTAAAGTAGTTATGCATCTGGCCCACTGTAGCTGCA
>NW_006933489.1:0-988 GCF_000298275.1 Orycteropus afer afer
GTAACAGCCCAGTTTATAGACTGAGACAGACTAGGAAGAAGGAAGAGGCCGTCCACTTCTGAAAGAATTGGCCAGTGAAAACCTTATGAATAGCAGTAGATTTGCCCAATGCAATACATTGCCTGATGTCTTGACCGCTGCTTCATTGGTGTTGATTGTAGAACCAAGTAATATGAAGTCTTTGACAACTTTAATTTTTTCTCCAATTATCATGATCCTGCTTATTGGTCTTATTGTGAGGATTTTTGTTTTCTTTATATTGAGGTGTAATCCATATTGGAGACTGTAGTCTTCAATCTTCATCAGTAACTACTTCAAGTTCTCTTCACTTTCACCAAACAAAGTCATCTGCATATGTCAAGTTGTTAATGAACCTTTCTCGAATCCTCATGTCATGTTCTTTTTCATATAGTCCAGCTTCTCAGACTATTTGCTCAGCATACAAATTGAATAAGTATGGTGAAAGGGTACAACCCTAATTCACTCCATTCCTGATTTTAAACCACACGGTATCCCTTTGTTCTGTTTGAACGACAGCCTCCTGGTCTATGTACAGGTTCCTCATGAACACAATTAAGTGTTCTTGATTTCCCTTTCTTCTCAATGTTACCCATAATTTGTTATCACCCACACAATAACTACTAATACTATTTTTATGTAAAGTAAAAAAAAAAATAGCATGCTGTACCCCATCAACTACATATACATGTTGACATATGTACATCTCAAGTTTATATATCATAAGTATTGCTCCAAATATTAAATATTATATTTGTCAATAGCCTCATCAATTTATTAATTATTACTTTAGTTTCACATATTTTTCTATTGGTGTACAGAATCTTTTAATTTTCTTTGAATTTTCTTCAAGTGCCCTTGGTGTTTTCCTTATTTGTTATAAAAGCTCTTTACTACAAGAAATGTTAAAACTATGGTTGTCATACTTTTTGATGTTTTAGTATTTTATTCCATTTGCTTTATCAATTCT
>NW_006933489.1:2493-3397 GCF_000298275.1 Orycteropus afer afer
ATCTGCACAAATAGCACTTGACATTTTCTACTATAAAATATATAATCAAGTATAACTTAGTGTCTGAAATTATTTAACCTAAACAGGAGTGATGAAAATTAAGATCAGCACAAAGATGATTTGTATGAGGTAAAGGTCAGCCGTATTTCCACTTTCCAGTTTTTTCATCGTTTCTGACACCAACCATCTCTCCTCCTTGCCCCCAGCACAGCACTCTCTACCTCTCTACTGGATTAAATAAATTGTCACAGTGACCAAACAAAACTGACAGATAATGTTGTTGTTGTTAGGTACCATCAAGTTGGTTTCAATTTATGCCAACTCCATGTCCAACAGAATGAAACACTGCTTGGTGCTGGGCCATCCTAGAATTATTGCCATGATTGTGTTCACCGTCACAGCCACAATGTCAATCCATCTTGGTGAGGCTCTTCCCCTTTTTTGCTGGCCCTCTGCTTTATTTAGCGTGATACCCTTCTCCAGGGACTAATCCCTTCTGACAATGTGACAGAAGTATGAGAGAGAAATTTTGGCTATTCTTGCTCCTAAGGAGCATTCTGGCTGTACTTCTTCCAAGACAGTCTCTGGTACATTAAATATTCTTTGCCAACACCACAATTCAAATTCATCAACTCTTCTGCAGACTTCCTTATTCATTACAACTCTCATAAGCAAATAACCAAACCAAACTCACTGCCATCAAGTCAATTCTGACTCATAGCTACCTCCTTTGGTTTCTGAGGTGGTAAATCTTTACAGTAGATTGCCCAGTCTTCCTATGAGACACTTGAAAATACCATAGCTTGTGTAGGCACACCTTGGTCGTCAAAGTGATATTTCTTCTTTATAACACTGTAAAGTGGTTTTTTGCAACAGATTTGTCCAATGCAATACATCCCATGAT
>NW_006933490.1:0-553 GCF_000298275.1 Orycteropus afer afer
TAACCAGAAGGCTGGTAGTTCAAACCCACCAGCCACTCCTTGGAAGGAAGGTTGGGCAATCTACTTCCATAGTGATACCACCTCAGAAACCCAAGGAGGGTTAGCTATGAGTCAGGGCCGACTCGATAACACACAACAACAACAACATTTAAAAAACAGGAGCTCTGGTGCCTAGTGCCTAAAGCATTAGACTGTTAACCAGAAGGCTGGCGGTTCAAACCTACTAGCCACTCCTCGGAAGGAAGGTTGGGCACTCTACTTCCATAGTGACACTGCCTCAGAAACCCAAGGAAGGGTCGCTATGAGTTGGATTTGATTCGATGGCAGTGTGTTTGTTATTTAAAGAACAGTAGCAAATTTAAGCCCATTGCTCTCTTGTAACTGAGAGCTTTTACTGTCTCTGAAAATCTGATTCCATGTTGTGTCTTTTCCTAGTTTGGTCTCCCACTGGCTCCACCACACTATCATTTCCCTGTCCACTTTCTCACATCCAAATCCAATACCTTTTTTGCCCCATTTTAAAAGCATATCTTCCATCCCAAATCCCAGAAAA
>NW_006933490.1:2358-3066 GCF_000298275.1 Orycteropus afer afer
ATTGGTTACCATTACAAATCTAAAAGTTTATGTGTATATATATTTTTGAGCTATTCATTTTTAACACTCTCTCTTGACACTTGAAGGTATGGAAAATTAAACATTTAGATTATCTGTACCTAACTTCCTTTCTTCATTCTAAATATTTTCCATGTATATTTTAATTGTAATATCTTTGGTAAATTACTTTGAAAAATCTCATAATGTATCTAATCCTTCATTTCTTGACTCATCATCTTTAGACAGTGTCTCTTGACTGTCTAAGAGAAATCTAGTGTATAAATTCACTCTAACCCTCCTCTTTCCATCTCCCTCTCTCACTTGCAAGCCTTCATTCGCATTGCTTCTACATCAATAAGAATTTAAATTGTTTTTAACTATAATTAACTCAAAATTACTATGTCTGTAGACCTGTAACTAGCATGTCCAATATAATTCTTTTCCACTGTAGAACCAATAGTGTCGGGAGGGCAATTTAATTCTGTGCCCCAAATCTGTATCTTTTGAAAGAGACAGAGGTTGGAATAGGTGTGAGCAACCGTGCATTGCAATTGTTTATCACGATATTAAGACTTTTCTTTCTCATTAAGAATGCTCAGCTTCTTTATCGTAATTTTTGTTGCAGGGAATTTATGTTCCTTTTGAAGATGTTCTTATTAGAACCCTCTGGTCTCTTTTCATAGCTGAGATGGCTGCTGCCTGGGTCTG
>NW_006933491.1:0-1260 GCF_000298275.1 Orycteropus afer afer
TCAATGCATCAAATCTATTCTTTAGATGATCTCTAAATTCAGGAGGGATATATTCAAGATCATATTTTGGCTCTCGTGGACTTGTTTTAATTGTCTTTAAAGATATTGATATAGATATAGATATATCAAACAGGAAAAAAAATGTCAGAGGAAATAGAGATAGCTGAAGAAATATAAGGTAACTTTTAAAAAATTCTAATTAGTATCAAGGAACTAGGAACACTGAAAAACATTATTGCATAGCCTCCATCACAAGAAAGAAATTATTACTCTCATTATAAAGATTCAGAAATTGAGATTCAAAATGTGTATGCTTTGTACAGGTTATACTCCCAGTCAATGGCATAGCTGGGATTTGAGTCTTCATATTCTGATACCCTGGTGCTCTTTTAGTTGAACCACAGCTGCAATAATAACAAGAAAACTCCACGTATAGTATTGTTATGCAAAGCCATATGAAAATCAGTCCCAAAAACATAAAACCACAAAATTCTTAGCTGGAAAGTTTCTTTACTTCTGTCTCTTGTACACTATTCATTCAGCTTGTTATTGTTCCTGTTAGGTGCCATCAAGTTAGCTCTGACTCATCATGACCCTATGTACAACAGAACGAAACACTGCCCCATCCTGTACCATTCTCACAATCGTTGCTATGCTTCAGCTCATCATTGCAGCCACTGGGTCAATCCATCTTGTTTAGGGTCTTCCCCTGTTTTGCTGACCCACTACTTTACAAGTATAATAGCCTTCTCCAGGGAATGGTCCCTTATGACAACATGACCAAAGTAAGTGAGATGAAGTCTGGCCACTCTTGCTTCTAAGGAACATTCGGCTACACTTCTTCCAGACAGATTTGTTCATTCTACTCTGGTGGTGCAATGCCTAAGATATTTGACTGCTAACCAGAAGGCTGGCGGTTCAAACCCACCAGCTACTCCTTGGAAGGAAGATTGGGCAATCTACTTTTATAGAGATACTGCCTTGGAAATCCAAGGAGAGGTTGCTATGAGTTGGGTCCAACTCAAAGACAGTGAGTTTTTACTTTCACTGGCAGTCCATGGCATTTTCTGTATTCTTCGGCAACACCATAATTCAAAGGCATCAACTCTTCTTAGGTCTTCCTTATTCGCTACTGCAAAAACGGCAAGGAGGCCACATGTTCCGACCTCCTCTAACCCTACAAGGGGAAGGCAGGATTACCAGCAGTAACCCAAGGCCTATTACTGCAAGGCCAGACATGCTGCCTCCCTCCAGCCCTTT
>NW_006933491.1:1729-3443 GCF_000298275.1 Orycteropus afer afer
GAGAGAGAGTGGGCATCTCCCAGAACATTGTTTTATGCCACGCCCAACAGAAATACTCCAGGTGGACAACTTCAGCAATCAGGAGCTCCTCAGTTGCTCATAGAAAATTCCACCTTGGAGTTTACAAAGACTTATGGGTAGAAAAGCCACACTAAGTACTACACCACAACTACCCAGCTTTCACATGCATATGAAGCCAATGAAAATACAATGGCTTGGGTTAGGTGCACCTTACTCTTCAAAGTGACATCTTTGCTTCTTAACACTTTAAAGAGATCTTTTGCAGAATATTTGCCCAGTGCCATATGACATCTGACATCTTGACTGCTGCTTCCATAGGTGTTGATTGTGGACCCAAGTAAAATGTAATCCTTGACCACTTCAATCTTATCTCCATTTAACATAATGCTGCTTATTGGTCCAGTTGTGACGATTTTTGTTTTCTTTATGTTGAAGTGTAATGCATACTGAAGGCTGTAGTCTTTGACCTTCATCAGTAAGTTCCACTAGATATTCTGAAATATTTGGTAAAGCAATAGCATGCTACTACCTGTCTTGTCAGTTGGTCATACTCATGGTATGTCATACTCATGGTAGCCTATGTGTTGCTATGATGTTGGAAGTTATACCAGTATGTCACATACCAGCAGGGTCATCCATGGTGGACAGGTTTTAGCAGAGCTTCCAGACTAAGACACACTAGTAAGGAAGTCCTGATGATCTACTTCCAAAAATCAGCCAATGACAACCCTATGGATCAAAACAGGACACTCTCTGACTTGCTTGCTTTGGACATAACATCAAGATGGATCAATTGTTGGAGCAGGACATCATGTCTGGTAAAATGGAGGTCCAGAGAGGGTAAGGGAGATCCTTAGTGAGATGGATTGGCAGGACAGCCACAGCTATAGACTTGAACATGCTGGCAATTATGAGAATGACACAGGACCAGGCAACATTTAATTCTATTATAAATAAAGTCACTACAAAAAACTAAACTCAGGGAGTTCCGTTAAGATGGCGGACTAGGCAGAAAGACTGCACAGACCTTCTTCAACAAAGAAAAGGGAAACCAATTAACACAGACACAGAAGATAATCCTGGACCCCTGAGCCTTGAAGGGAAGGATATAGAAGTGGACTAAACCCCAATTAGCAGAAGAATTTGCATGAAAATACCAAAAAAGGAGACAGATGGAGCTGTGGTGTGGCAACGATCCTGAGTGATCCTGACGGCACAGACAGCTTGGAGATTCCCAAGTGGTGGTAGGACCTAAGAATTAACCTAAACATCAGTGCTACTAGCCAGGGACCGCATGGGGACTGCTCTGGTGGCTGGGGAATAAACGGAGAAGGTGAAGAGAAAAGCGGGTTAAGCTGTGGACTTTTGCCAGTTCAGAGGGCACCGCCATTGTGAATGTTACAAGTGGCTTGACTATTTTGGATGTTTAAAGAGACAGCACTCTCTGAGATTCCAGGGGCTTAAGAAGAGGTTTGGCTTTCCAGCAACCCCAAGGACACTCTGGACCTGCAAGACTAAAAAGGTGCAACATTCCTCATTACTCTTATACCCCACACCGGCTTGGTGAACAGAGGTACAACCATTCCCCACTCCCACCCACCTTCTGGGCCCACTGGAACTCCATCACAGTCTGTGTGCTCAGACGGAGCCTGGGTGCCCTGCCCTGTCCTCCACTGATTTTTTTTTTCGTTTT
>NW_006933492.1:0-759 GCF_000298275.1 Orycteropus afer afer
AAAAAAAAAAAAAAAAAAAGGAGGGGGTGCCTTGGAGAAAGAAGAACAATTTTAGGGGACATGTCAAGATTTCTCTTTTGGACACGTCAAGTCTGAGATATCTGTTAGACTTCTAAGAGGTGATAGGTAATAATTACTTGTTACTAGGATATGACACCTACCTATGCTTAAAGACACCTTATCCATCTTTGTCTCTCCAGGACCAAAACTCATTGTCCTACTTGTGCTGCAGTGAGTTACTTAATATGGCCCTCCTAGCCATGGTCTTTGTGACTCCCACTGGATGACTGGTGGGATTATGCCAATGTGATTAGGGGACTGGATAACTTCTTAGTTAATGTAAATAAGGTATATGACACTCTTGTGCAGATGGGACCATGGAAATAAGATATATGGAACCCTACCTTGGGGATTGGTCAGTTTTGTCATTAGCTAGGCTTAAAATGAGCCATTCCAGAGGCAGAAGGGGGAAATCTCACCGCCATCAACAGAAAAGCCTGAAGTGGAGTGCACCCTTGGACCTGAGAGCTCTGCGTTGAGATGGCAGCTGAAACAATGGCAGAGAGACAGCAGTAGCAGAGGCAGCAGAACCAAGAGCCCGGCCCAAGAGAGTGTGGCGGGCTTGCTGGCTCACGGAGAGAGAAAGCTAAGGGCCTTTGGGCAGGAGCCTTGCTGATGGAGTGGGATGCACCTATTGGCAGAGCTAAAAGAGCTTTGCAACATTTGCTGAGCAGGGCGGAGGCCAGGCCTAGAGGACAA
>NW_006933492.1:2049-3316 GCF_000298275.1 Orycteropus afer afer
GGAAGGAAGGTTAGGCAATCTACTTCTGTAGTTATGCTGCCTCAGAAACCCAAGGAGGGGTCACTATGAGTCGGGGCTGACTTGACGGCACATAACAACAACAACCAGTAAGCTAAAATGGACTGGGATTGTCCATTTTGGATCAGACAATCAGATGAACTACTATGCCAGGAATAACAAATTGAGGAGGAATAGTATGGCATTCATCATCAAAAAGAACATCTGAAGATCTATACCGAAGTACAATGCTGTCAGTGATAGGATAATATCCATACACTTACAAGGAAGACCAGTTAATACTACTATTATTCAAATTTACACACCAACTACTAAAGCCAAAGATGAAAAAATTGAAGATTTTTGCCAATATTGACTGATATTGCAGTCAATATCAAGAGACAAAACATGTATGAACTGCTGTATGGAAAAACAATTTACTAAAATTGACCAAATATGCAATAGGGATGTACTGATAATTTTTGGTGATTGGAATGCAAAAGTTGGAAACAAAGAAGAATCATCAGTAGTTGGAAAATATGACCTTGGTGATAGAAATAATGCTGGACATCTCATGATAGAATTTTCCAAGACCAATGACTTATTCACTGCAAATACCTTTTTCAACAACATAAATGGCAGCTATCCACATGTACCTTGCCAAATGAAATACACAGAAATCAGATTGACTACATCTGTGGAAAGTGGCAATGGAGAAGCTCAATATCATCAGTCAAAAGAAGGCCGGGGGCTGACTATTGACCAGATAATCAACAGCTCACATGCAAGTTCAAAGTCGAAGCTAAAGAAAACTAAAATAAGTCTACAAGAGCCAAAAATACAACCTTGATTATATCCTACCTGAATTTAGAGACCATCTGAAAAATAGATTTGACAAATGAACACCAATGACTGAAGGCAAGTTGTCAAGATGAGTTGTGGGATGACATCAAGAACATCATAGATGAAGAGAGCAAACAGTCATTAAAAAGACAAGAAAGGAAGAAAAGACCAAAATGGATGTCAGAAGACACCCTGAAAGTTGCTCTTGAATGGAGAGTAGCTGAAACAAATGGAATAAATGCTGAAGCAAAAGAACTGAACAGAAGATTTTAGAGGGTGGCTTGAGAAGACAAAGTAAAGTATTATAATGCAATGTGCAAAGACCTGGAGTTAGAAAACCAAAAGAGAAGAACACACTTGGCATTTCTCAAGCTGAAAGAACTAAAGAAAAAATTCAAGCCTCAAGTTCCAATATTGAAGGATTCTG
>NW_006933493.1:2460-3349 GCF_000298275.1 Orycteropus afer afer
CTATCCAGGATCTCCTACAGAGATCTCCTTCCAAGTGGTTGACAGTGGTATCGGGGCATCATCTAGTTCTTCTGGTCTTGTAGTCATATAGGCTAAGGATTGTGTGGTGTACCAGTTATTTGGACTAATTGTTTCCATGTGTCTTTGGTTTTCTTCATCCTTCTTTGCTCTGGATGAGAAGAGACCCAACATTGCATCTAGATGGCCACTTGAAAGCTTTTAATATCCTAGTTGATACTTGCCAATGTAGGATGTGGAACAATGTTTTTGTGTAGTATGTTATGCCAGTTGAGCTTGATGTTCCCTGCAACTATGGTCCCAAGCCCTCTGGATAGCTGGCTCTGGCCAAGACGTGTCTACAACCTTGCCCCTTGTCAGCTCTACTATATACCTGGGAATTCTTACAGAATATACAAATACGTTTGTAGAAATATTGTCTCCCAATCTGATACATGGTCTTGGGCACACTTACCCCTGCATGGACATACCTAATAATCCAGCTTGTCCACTCATCTATCTGCCTTTATATCAATGTTTGCCTTCACTGACAACACAGTACTGTATGTGCAAAATGGTTCATCTTTGTTGTCTGTACCTCCCATGCACCTGTTTATGTCTTCCTCTTCCTCAAAGCCTCTGTGTTGATTATTCACATTTGGTATATTGCCCTTCTCTTCATCTAAATCAATAGTTGTCTCTACCCTCCTCCCCCACCCCTGGTAACCAACAAAGAAAATTTCCTTTCATATATAAACCTTTCCTTAAGTCTTTACAATAAGGGATTAATACAATATTTGTCTTTCTGTGATTGACTTATTTCACTCAGTGTAATTAGGAGCTCTGGTAGCGTAGTGGCTAAGACACTTGCCTGCTAACCAGACGGCTGGCG
>NW_006933494.1:0-1052 GCF_000298275.1 Orycteropus afer afer
ATCTATAGAAAACTTCAACACCTCAACACCAAAAAGACAAGTAACCCAATTCACAAATGGACAAAAGACTTGAACAGACACTTCATCAACGGAGATATACAGGCGGCCAACAAACACATGAGAAATTGCTCCCACTCATTAATCATTAGAAAGATGGACGTCAAAACAGCTATCAGATATCATCTCACCCCAGCAATAATAGCAAAGTTCAACAAGACAGAAAATAACAAATGCTGGCAAGGATGTGGAGAGATTGGGACTCATACACTGCTGGTGGGACTGTAAAATAGTACAACCATTATAGAGAGCAGTATGGCGATTCCTTAAAAAGTTGGAAATAGAAATTCCATTTGACCCAGTCATTCCATTACGAGGTATATATCCTAAAGAAGTGAGAGCCATGACAAGAACAGACATATGCACACCCATGTTCATCACAGCAGTATTTACAATAGCCAAAATATGGAAACAACCTAGGTGTCCATCAACTGAGAAATGGATAACCAAACTATGGTACATATACACAATGGAATACTACACAACCCTAAAGAATAACCTAGAATCTGCAAAACACTGCATAATGGGGATGAACTTGGAAGACATTATGCTGAGTGAAGTAATTCAATCACTCAAGGACAAATATCGTATTAATCCGTTATTGTAAAAATCAAGTAAAAGTTTATGTATGGAAGGAAATTTCTTTGTTTATTACCAGGGATGGGAGGGGAGGGGAGGGAATGCTGTTACATAGATAGAGATAATTATTGATTTGGGTGAAGAGAAGGGCAATGTATCAAATGTGAGTGATCAATATGGTGGCACTGAGGAAGAGAAAGTCATAGAGAGGTACGTGGGAGGTAGAGACAACAAAGATGAACCCTTTTGCACATACAGTACTGCGTTGTCAGTGAAGACAAACATGGGTATATGGGTGGACAGATGGGTGGACAGGCTGAGCTATTAGGTATGTCTATGAAGTGGGGAGTGTATCCAAGAACATATATAGGGTTGGCAGACAATGGTCCTATAAGTTTATGTGAATGATCAGAATT
>NW_006933494.1:2062-3312 GCF_000298275.1 Orycteropus afer afer
CTCATTCCATTTGATCACTGCAATGTGCTGTTTTCACACACTTAGTGAAGACCATTTTGGTAGAGCACAAACCAGACACTGTTCTAATGATGTGGTCAATAGGAATTTATTACTCACAGAATAGATAAGACAGATAAGTAGAACAACAAATTTCCTCATCATCCAAGGTCCCCCAAAGATAGACTTTTCCCAGGTGTGATGTTATATCACATCCATACACACCCTAATTTGTGCCATGAGAGAAGAATGCCATATTCCTTTTCTTCTGGGGTTAATATATTAATAGGACAGACATGTCTGTCAAGTAGTATATACAGGGAGCAAGTAAGGTAAAGGAGCAATAAAAGTGGTAATAAAAGATAAACGGTGGTAATGAAAGTAGAAATTCCCCTGTGGGTAATTGACATTATTCATTGCCCCTGTTTAGAGTTGGTGGCCATCTCATAATGGCTGTTCTAGATTTACTAGCATCAGGAGTATACTTTCCTGCTTTACCCTATTAAGATAACTTAATAGAGTTCTGGGTTTTTTCAGAAGGCAATCATCTGTCCCTGAGGCACATATTTCACTTTGTGTCCTTTAGTAGCTCTTATATCCATTACTAGCTAGAGAGACAGTCTGAGGGATTAACACTGTCCTGAGCACCCAGAAATAAAGTTTCATTCGAATAGACCCAGATATGGACCTCGTCTAATTGGTTTTTGGCCAGCAAGCAAGTTGTCTTTCAAATTTCTTGACATAGACAAGTAAGCTTCCAGTGTTGCATTCATATGTTGAGGCATCTCATTGGATATTCCTTCAATTTTCTGAGCCTTATTTTAGTCACTTCCTTCAGTGACATTTGAACTTTTTTCTTCAGTACCAGTGGTTCTTGATCATATGCTACCTACTAAAATGTTTGAATGTGGACCAATTATTTTTGGTACAGTGACTGTGTATTCCTACCATTTTCTTTTGATGACTTTTATTTTTCTTTTCCAATAAAATCTATCAATAATGTAATTCAAGGCTTGAATTCTCTTTAGCTTTTTTCAGTTTGAACAAGGCTGATTGAGTTCTTCCCTTTTGGCTTTCTAACTCTGAGTCTTTGCACATTTTATTGTAATATTTTACTTCATATTCTTGAGCTTTCCTTTGAAATCTTCTGTTCAGACTTTTAACCATATTACTTCTTTCATTTGCCATAGCTACTCTGTGCTTATTAACAAGTTTCAGAGTCTCTTCTGACAACCTTTTTGTTATTTTCCTTC
>NW_006933495.1:0-515 GCF_000298275.1 Orycteropus afer afer
TCCCAAAGCTGCTGCTTATATACAGGAAGCAGACCGCAACCCTAAAGCAGCTATTCAGCTGCTTGTGGTAGATCCCACCATGGAGCTGATTGCCAATCTCATCATAGGAAATAACTACCACCAGCTGCCCAGCCACTCAACCAGGCCCAACCAAGTTGACATACAACATTAATTACTAAACTACCTCAAAACGGCTAGTTCCTAGAAGATAACACAGAGCCAAAACTCTAAAAAAACTCGGTGCCATCAAGTCAATTCTCACTCATAGCAAATGACATTGGATTTCCAAGACTGTAAATCTTTATGGAAGCAGACTGCCCCATCTTGGTTCCACAGAACTGCTGGTGGGTTTGAATCACAGACCTTTTGGTTAGCAGCCAAATGCTGTAACCACACCACCAGAGTCAAAACTTGGGGACCTAATTCTCAGCATAATAGCCTATCAAACAAAACTGAAAATCCCTCAGTGACAGAATATAAATAACTAGGAGCTCTGGTAGCATAGTGGCTAAGGC
>NW_006933495.1:3205-4147 GCF_000298275.1 Orycteropus afer afer
ACACACACAAATCCAGAAGATTAATACTAAATTTTCAGAAATAGATAAGACATTGAATGGGCAAAGGAGCAGAATTGAATCATTGGAAGACAGAATTAGGGAGATTGAAGGCAAATACCTGATCACTTCTTTGGAAAGGGATAAATCAGAAAATAGATGAAAACAAAATGAAGAAAGCCTAAGGTTCATGGGAGATACCATCACAAGGAATAACCTACGTGTAATCAGAATTCCAGAAGAGGAAGACACAAATAAAAGCACAGAGAAAAATTGTTGAAGATTTGTTGGAAGAGAATTTTCCTGGTATGATGAAAGATGAGAATATATCCATTCTAGAAGTCCAACGAACCCCAAACAGGATAGACCCCAAAAGAAAATCACCAAGACATATCATCATCAGACTTACCAAAACCAAACACAAAGAAAGAATCATGAGAGCAGCACAGAAAAAAATAAAAAGTTACCTGCAAGTGGCAACCAATAAGACTAAGCTCAGATTTCTCACCAGAAATCATGCAGGCGAGAAGACAATGGGATGGTATATATAAAACCTGAAAGAGAAAAATTTCCAACCAAGAATTATGTACCCAGCAAAACCATCCCTCAAATATAATGGTGAAATTAAGACATTTCCAGATAAGCAGAAATTAAGGGAATGTGTTAAAACCAGACCAACCTTACAAGAGATGCTAAAGGGAGCCCTTTGCACAGAGAAGCAACAACAGCAATCAACAACTGATCATTAACACACATGATGATATAACCCAGAAACCAACCCAGCTATGGAAGCCTACAAGATTGTAAACAGGGAACCAGAGACACCAACTGACAAATGAGGACAACTACAAACCAAAAAGAAGGAAAAAACTGTGTTGTTACAGAACTTCTAGATAGTAGGGAAGTCAAGACAACCACAAGATAGAACAGACTGCTCTAAACTTG
>NW_006933496.1:0-907 GCF_000298275.1 Orycteropus afer afer
AGCCTTCTGGTTAGCAGTCAAATGCCTTAGGCAGTACACCACCAGAGCTCCTGAAAAGAAAAAAAAAAAACACAATAATTACTAGAATTACTGGTTGGATGGAGTCTGGGGGGACCCCCAAGACTATGTGGCCCTGGGATCACTTCATGCCTGGGATAGGACTCACTCCCAAGAACTGGCCCTTGCCCCAACAGCAGAAAGACTTACATGCAGAACAGTCAACTCAGGGTGATGCATCCATGTACTCTACGGAGATAAACGCCTTATAGCAATCAGTCATGGGCACTAGAGGGGCAGCATTTACATGGTGGGGAAGCTTGACAGACAGGAGTGCATAGTTAAGAATGGCACGGAGAAGAGTGGTTACAGGGAAGAGAGGGGAGGAGAGTGGTTTAGGGTTGGGGATGGTAATTGGGGCACGAAATAAAATGTACATGAATTGTTGAATGTAAAACAAATTCTGCTCTGTAAATTTGCACCCAAAGTACAATTTAAAAAGAGAGAGAAAAAAAATGGAAAAAAAAAAAAAGCCTCCAGCTTCAGTGGGCTGAAAGCAGGAAGCAGCTCAAGCCCAAGTTTGAGGGGCTTTCATCCAGCCCCTAGGGCCTGGCATGTTGAACTTGGACTGCTAGCCCCTCAAAGTGTAAGAGAATAAACTCATGTTTGTTCAAGTCATCCCATTTGTGGTATTTTTTATCAGAGCAGTATAAGGTAACCAAAACATTAACCCCTTTTAGATCTTGTATTTTATCATACGTAATGGAATATGTTAGGGAAGAAAACAAAGACACACATACTCAAATATATATCAAAACAAAGAAGAAACACATAACAATTACAGTCCTCATTTCTGCAATTGGTCACATGGTCATTGCTCATATTTAGAACTGCCTTCCTTCAACTCAAT
>NW_006933496.1:1007-1523 GCF_000298275.1 Orycteropus afer afer
CTCAATATTCCCTTTGACCTCAGCAAGCAACTCAGCTGGCTTTGGTTCTTTTCCTGGTAGTGTGATCCAAACCTTCATTCCTGAATAGCCTGGGCCCTTATTAGTTGTGGTAGTTAAAGTTGTGTGTGTCAACTTGGATGGGGCATTGTTTTGAATGGCTTGGCAGCTGAATGTAGTTAGTTATACCCCATAAGGAGATTGTAATCACTTCCATGGTGGAATTTGTTGTGAACAGCTAATAAGTGAAGGGGAATTACCTTTGGGGTGTGACCTGCTGCCATATATAAGGAGAAACTTTGAGAAAGGTCTCTGGCTTTTTGGCACATTTGTATTTTGAATTTGGCCAAAATCTTCATCTCCAGTTCCTGGACTTGAACCAGTTGCCTGCTGATCTTGGGACTGTGCTATTTAACTGGCTGGTCATGCGTTTGTCAGCCTCAGCATCCATTATCTGCCTGAGTCAGAAGAAACCTCCAGGTCCAGTGGGCCGGGAATAAGAGGCAATGCTGAAGCCCA
>NW_006933496.1:2138-3522 GCF_000298275.1 Orycteropus afer afer
CTGTCTATCAAGGATCTCCTGCATAGATCCTCTTCCAAGTTGTTGACAGTAGTAGCCGGGCACCATCTAGTTCTTCTGGTCTCATAGTCATATAGGCTACAGATCGGATGGTGTACCAGTTGCTAGGACTAATTGTTTCCATGAATTTTTTTGTTTTCTTCATTCTTCTATCCTCTGGACGAGGAGAGACCCATCATTGCATCTCGATGGCAGCTTGCAAGCTTTTAATATCCCAGTCACTACTCGCCAAAGTAGGAGGTGGAACAATGTTTTGTGTAGTATGTTATGCCAATTGAGCTTGATGTCCTCTGGGACTATGGTCCTGAGCCCACAGGTTCAACTACTCGGTCCCTCTGGGTAGCTGGCTGTAACCAAGCAATGACTACAACCTTGCCCCTTGTCAGCTCCACTTTACACCTGGGAATTCAGATCATACAAATAAAGTTATAGGACCATTGTCTGCCAACCCTATACTTGTTCTTGGGTACACTCTCCACTTCATAGACATATCTAATAGTTCAGCCTGTCCATCCATCTATCCACCCATACACCCATGTTTTCCTTCACTGACAATGCCGTACTATATGTGCAAAAGGGTTCATCTTTGTTGTCTGTACTTCCCACGTACCTCTCTATGTCTTTCTCTTCCTCGATGCCACTATATGGATCACTCACATTTGGTACATTGACCTTCTCTTCACCCAAATCAAAACTTATTTCTATCTATCTAACAGTGTTCCCTTCCCTCCCCTCCCACCCCTGGTAACCAACAAAGAACATGTCCTTCCATAGATAAACGTTTCCTTGACTTTTACAATAACAGACTAATACAGTATTTGTCATTTTCCGATTGATTTATTTCACTCAGCATAATGTCCTCCAGGTTCATCCACGTTATGCAGTGTTGTGGAGATTCCACATTATTCTTTAGCATTGCATAGTATTCCATTCTGTGTATGTACCATAGTTTGGATATCCATTCCTCAGTTGATGGACACCAAGTTTGTTTCCATATTTTGGCTATTGTAAATAGTGCCACCATGAACATGGGTGTCCATATGTCTGTTCTTGTCATGGCTCTCAGTTCTTTAGGATATATACCTAGCAATGGAATAGCTGGGTCAAATGGAATTTCTAGTTCCAACTTTTGAAGGAATCGCCATACTGCTTTGCACAATGGTTTTACCATTTTACAGTTCCACCAGCAGTGTAAGAGAGTGCCAATCTCTCCATATCTTCACCAGGATTTGTTATATTCTGTCTTGTGGAACTTTGCTACTAGTGCCGGAGCAACATGGTATCTCATTGTTGTTTTGACCCGCATCTCTCTAATAGCTAATGATTGTGAGCATTTTTTCATATGTTTGTTGGCTGCTTGAATATC
>NW_006933497.1:0-643 GCF_000298275.1 Orycteropus afer afer
CATCCTCACTTTCAGCAAGCAAAGTTGTATTGTCTGCATATTGCAGGTTGTTAATGAGTGAGTCTTCCTCCAATCATGTTCTTTTTTATATAGTCCAGTTTCTTGGATTATTTGCTCAGCATACAGATTGAATAAGTATAGTGAAAGGATACAACCCTGACACACTCCTTCCCAATTTTAAACCATGCAGTATCTCCTTGTTCTTTTTGAACACAGCCTCCTGATCTATGTACAGGTTCCTAATGAGTATAATCAAATGTTCTGGAATTCCCATTCTTCTCAATGTTATCCACAATTGGTTATGATCCACACAATTGAATGCTTTTGCATAGTCAATAAAACACAAGTAAACATCTTTTGGGTATTCTTTGCTTTCAGCCAAGATCCATCTGACATCAGCAATGATATCCCTCATTCCACATCGTCTTGTGAATCAAGCTTGCATTTCTGGAAGTTCTCTGTCATTATAGTGTTGTAACCATTTTTGAATTATCTTCAGTTAAGATTTATTTGCATGTGAAGTTCAACAAGACAGAAAATAACAAATGCTGGTGAGGTTGCAGAGAGATTGGGACTCTCATACACTGCTGATGGGACTGTAAAATGGTACAACCATTGTGGAAAGCAGTATGGTGATTCCTTC
>NW_006933497.1:2008-3298 GCF_000298275.1 Orycteropus afer afer
TGGGAAGAGGTAAGTATGGGGAGGAAGTGGGGGGGAGCTGTTGCATTGTGGTAAACTGTGGTCAATGACATGAGACAAAGTATATGTGAACTGCTGTACAGAAAGTAAATTTGCTCTGTAAATCTTCACCCAAATCACAATAAATAAATAATAATAATAATAATAAAAGATTTATTTGCATGTGATATCAATGATATATTCAATAGTTTCCACATTCTGTAGGATCACCTTTTTTTGAATACACACAAATATGAGTCTCTTCCAGTCAGTTGGCCAGGTAGCTGTCTTCCAAATCTCTTGGCACAGCCAAGTGAATGCCTCCAGCGTAGTACCCATTTGTTGAAACATCTCAGAGGGTATTCTGTCATGGAATGGAGAATAGCTAAAGAGAATAAAAGAAATGAAGAAATAAAAGAGGTGAACAGAAGATTTCAAAGGGTGGCTCAAGAAGACAAAGTAAAGTGTAACAATATGTACAAGCCTTGGAGTTAGAAAACCAAAAGGGAAGAACATGCTTGGCATTTCCCAAGCTTTACGAATTGAAGAAAAAAGTCAAACCTTGAGTTGCAATATTGAAGGATTCTAGGGGAAAATATTGAATGATGCAGGAAGCATCAAAAGAGGATGGAAGGGATACATAGAGTTAATTTACCAAAAAGAATTGATCGATGTTCAACTATTTTGGAAGGTAGCATATGATCAAGAACCAGTGATATTGAATGAAGAAGGCCAAGCTGCAATGAAGGAATTAATGAAAAACAAGGCTCCAGGAATTGATGGAATACCCACTGGGATGTTTCAATAAACAGATGCCCCACTGGAAGCACTTACTCGTGTATGCCAAGAAATTTGGAAGACAGCTACTCACTGGAAGAGATTGATATTTGTGCCCATTCCAAAGAAAATGATCCAACAGAATTGAAATTATTGAGCAATATCATTAATATCCCATGCAAGTAAAATATTGCTGAAGATAATTCAAAAAAGTTTGCAGCAGTATATTGACAGGGAACTTCCAGAAATGCAAGTGGGATTCAGAAGAGGATGTGGAATGAGGTATATCATTACTGATGTCAGATGGATCTTGGCTGAAAGCAAAGAATACCAGAAAGATGTCTACCTCTCTTTTATTGACTATGCAAAAGTGTTCAACTGTGTTGTGGTAGTTATGTTTGTGTGTCAACTTGGCTGGGCCTGGTTCAGTGGCTGGGCAGCTGGTGGTAGTTATTCCCCATGATGAGACTGGCAATCAACTCCATGGTGGGATCTACCACAAGCACCTGAGTAGCT
>NW_006933498.1:0-742 GCF_000298275.1 Orycteropus afer afer
TGTTAATTGGTTTCCCTTTTCTTTGTTGAAGAGGGTCTGTGCAATCCTTCTGCCTAGTCCGCCATCTTGCCCCGCCTCCTTAATTTCTTCTTTTGTTTATAATATTTTATTGTACTTTAGGCAAAAGTTTACACAGCATTACTAGGTTCAAATTTAACAATTTTTATACCAAAGAATCCTGTGTCATTGGCTACAGTGTTTACAAAGTGCCTGGCATTCTCATGATTTCCTTTCTGCTTATTCTGTTTCCATTGATTTAGCTTCTCTTCCCCTCCCTGCTGACTCATTTATGTGTTTGGGAAACTGTTGATTGTAATTCAATTAATTTCTTATATTTGGACTCTTATTAGATATTTTCAATATCTTCTCATTACAAATAATATGGTAATGAATAAATATTTATTCTTGGAAGGTGTAACATTTGGGTAAAAATCCTAGAAATGGAATTGTTGAATTGAAGGGTAAATGTATATGCAGTTTTAGTAGATATTGTCAAATTATTCTCCATAAAAATTATACTATTTTGTATTCTCATTGGCATTATATGAGAGTGCTTTTCTCCCCCATAGCCTCATCAGCAGCGTGTATTGTCAAGCTTTTGAATTTTTGCCAATTTGATGAGTGAAAAATGATATCTCAGTGTAGTTTTAATTTGCATTTTTCTACTATGAGTGATGTTGAACATCATTTCATATACTTAGAGCCATTTAAAAATCTTTGTGTGTGTGTGTGTGTGTGTGTG
>NW_006933498.1:1303-3355 GCF_000298275.1 Orycteropus afer afer
TATTATCTATTTTGTTCAGCTCTAGAAAAGAAGCTTGTAGATTTTTGTTTTTTATGAGAATCACATGAAATTTATAATTAATTTAGGCAGAAAGGAAATCTTGATGATATTGAGATGTGCTAATCAGGAGCAAAGAATGTCTTTCCACTTAGGAGTGTTTTATAATTTTATTCATATAGGGTTTGAATGTATCTTAAGTTCATTGTGAATATTTTATATTTTTTGTTGCTATTGTAAGGGAATAGGATTGAAGTATAATAACCTTGACAAAGCTAGAGGGCCAAGTAGGCTTGAGTTTTTGCTTAATTTTTGTAGGCCTAAGTTTCAGTTATTGCTTAAGTTTCAGTTTAATGTAACAGACCCAACTTATGGGAAATCACTGTTGTTAGAACCTCTGAGTTAAACCAATCAGATGGGCCTGAGACTGGAAAGTCCCGGAGAGGGACCCCTCCCTTGTCAGAAGCCTGGAAAGTCCCGAACCTAAACCTATCAACTACTACCTAATAGCAGAACCTGTCGCCTGCACCAATCACCGATTAACTAACATCTCAGATTCTATTTTATGTAACCACCCCTTAATTATCCTATAAAAGTGTAGAACAGAAGGAGCCAGGGGTCTTTTGCCAAACCGTTGCATTGGTGTAAGCAGAGACCCCAGCTCAAGCTTGGACATAAACTTTTCCTTTGCCTTTGCATTGTCGAGTCAGTGTCACGTCCCTTGCGCCGACGCTCCTTTCCAAATTCGGGTCCAACACTATTGTCAATGGGTTTTTCTCTTCCATGATATTTTCTTTTTATTACTTGTGTATATGCTGCTGGTATTTGCATATTAATTATATATCTTTCCACTTTACAAATTCTTTAATTGTTTGAGTTTGTTTTTATCATTCTCTAGGGTTTTCTAGATATATTAAAATGTTCTGTGCAAACTGAAATAGTTGTATACCTAGTCTTCACTTATTGACTATCTTGTTATCTGACATATCACATTTATGATAATAGTAAAAAAAATCGAATAATTTGCTCATTAATGATGTATGTCTGGCAGTAATGAATGTCAAGGGGTGAGGTGAGAATAGTGCTGGTTGTGATAGTTAAGATTATATGTCAATTTGGTTTGGCTAGGCCAAGATTCTCAGTGGTTTGGAAATTATGTAATGGTGTGATTTGGCAGTTATATAATGTTATAATTTGGCAGTTATGTAATATTGTAATCATCTTCCATTTTGTGATCTAATAAGATCAACCTCCATTTTTGCATAATGCTGACTTTTACATAATGTCCTGGTCTCTGGTGGCATAGTGCGTAAAGCATTTGACTGCTAACCAGAAGGCTGGTGGTTCAACCCACCAGCCACTCCTCGAAAGGAAGGTTGGTCAATCTACTTCTGTAGTGATACCACCCCGGAAACCCAAGGAGGGATCGCTATGAGTGGGATCTGACTCAATGGCAGTGAGTTTGGTTTTGGTTCTCTGGAATCCAATCAAGTGGATAAGTGAAGAGTGGGTGTACTCTTTTTTGTTTTGTGTTCTTAAGTTTTGGATTGTTTTCTCTTGTAAAATAGAATTAGCTAACACTCTAGCACAATGTTTGATAGCAGTGGAGACAGTGGGCATCCTTTCCTTGTTCCTGACTTTAATGATAATGCCTTCAGTCTTTTTTTTTTTTTTTTAATTGTGATTTGGGTGAAAATTTACAGAGCAAATACGCTTTCCATACAGCAGTTCACATACACTTTATCTCATGACATTGACCACAATTTAGCACAATGCAACATCTTCCCTCCCACTTCCTCCCAATAGTTACCTCTTCCCTGTGTCCATCTCTCCATGCACTCCTGCCCCCTGAGCCGTCTCCCTGTGCCTGAGCAGCCCTTCTTTCTCTCTTGCTTGTTCTCTCCAAGGAATGTATCTATCTCAGGTAAATGCTCAACTGATATGCCTGTCTATTGTTTGGCTGGAAGCCACAGGTGTGCATTCAATTCCAGACCTCAAGGGCAGCTAGGGGCCATAGTCTCAGTGGTTCTACCAGGCTCCCTTGGGCCAGCAAAC
>NW_006933499.1:0-526 GCF_000298275.1 Orycteropus afer afer
TATTCATCATCTAAAAGAATATTTCAAGATCTATCTTGAAGTACAGTGCTGTTATTGATAGGAAAATATCCATACATCTACAAGGAAGACCAAATATTAGTACTATTATTCGAATTTATGCACCAACCACTAAAGACAAAGATAAAGAAATTGAAGATGTTTATCAACTTCTACAGTCTAAAATTGACCAAACATGCAATCAAGATGTATTGATAATTACTGGTAATTGGAATGTGAAAGTTGGAAACAAAGAAGGATCTTAGATAGTTGAAAATAAGGCCTTGATGACAGAAATGAAGTCAGAGATCACATAATAGAATTTTTAAAGATGAATGATTTATTCATTGCAAATACCTTTTTTCAACAATATAAGCAGCAACTTTACATGTGGAGCTAGCCAGATGGAATATACAGGAATTAAATCTACTACATCTGTGAAAAAAATGATGGAGAAGCCCAATATCATCCATCAGAACAAGGCCAGGGGCTGACAATTACTCCTACGCAAGTTCAAATTTAAAGATAA
>NW_006933499.1:2424-3527 GCF_000298275.1 Orycteropus afer afer
GCACTATGCTACCAGAGCTCCCATGGAAGCAGCAACCAAGAAATCAGACAATGTATCACACTGGGAAAATCTGCTGCAAAAGACCTCTTTAAATGTTGAAGAGCAAAGATGTCACTTTGAAAACTAAGGTGTGCCCTAACTCAAACCATGGCATTTTCAATTGCCTCATATGCATGTGGAAGCTGGACAATGAATAGGGAAAACCGAAGAAGAGTTCATGCCTCTGAATTATGATGTTGTGAAGAATACTGAAAATGTCATAGATTTCCAAAAGAATGAACAAATCTGTCCTGGAAGAAATACAGCTGGAATGCTCCTTAGAAGCAAGAATAGCCATAACTTTGATCATGTTATCAGAAGGGACCATTCCCCAGAGAAGGTATCATGCTTGACAAAGTAGAGGATCAGTGAAAAAGGGGATAGATTGGCAGAGTGGCTACAAAGATGGACTCAAGCACAGCAAGGATTGTAAGAATGGTGCAGGACCGGGCAACGTTTTTGTTATTTGTAGGATCACTATGAGTCAGACATGACTCAATGGCACCTGATAACAACAACAACCTACCATGGCATATATTCACTATCAACCATAACTAGAAATGCACAAACAGCAGAAGACCAAATAGATGACCACAGTTTCCTAAAAATTAGACACTTACGTGCATTGAAAGATTTCATCAAAAGAGAACCCACAGACTGAAAAAAATTTTGGCAAGGACATATTACACAAGGGACTAGTCTCTAAAATTTATAGAAAACTTCAACACCTCAACAACAGAAAGACAAATAAAGCAACTAAAAAAGAAATGGGCAAAGGATATGAACAGACACTTCACCAAAGAAGACATTCAGGCAGCCTACAAACACGTGAGGAAATGCTTGCAAACATTAGCCATAAGAGAGATATAAAGGACATTTTCTTTCCTGGTTACCAGGGCTGGGAGGGGAGGGGAGGAAAGGCTGTTAGTTAGATAGAGATAAGTATTGATTTGGGTGAAGAGAAGGGCAATATACCAAATGTGAGTGACCAATATGGCAGCATTGAGGATGAGAAAGACATAGAGGTACATGGGAGGTACAGTCAACAAATATGAACCCTTTTG
>NW_006933500.1:0-1101 GCF_000298275.1 Orycteropus afer afer
AGTGTTGCATCCTTTCACCATACTTATTCAATCTGTATGCTGAGCAAATAATCCAAGAAGCTGGACTGTAGGAAGAAGAGCATGGCATCAGGATTAGAGGAAGGCTCATTAACAACCTGAAATATGCAGATGACACAACTTTGCTTGCTGAAAGTGAAGATGACTTGAAACACTTATTGAGGAAGATTAAAGATGCCAGTCTGCAGTATAGATTACCTCTCAACATAAAGAAAAAAAAAAGTCCTCACAACTGGACCAATAAACAGCATCACGATAAATGGAGAAAAGATTGAAGTTGTCAAAGATTTCATATTACTTGGTTCTACAATCAACATTCATGGAAGTAGCAGTCAAGAAATCAGATGTCAGACTTCCGGTAAGATGGAGGAATAGGCAGACAAGCAACACAGACCCTCTTCAACAAAGAAAAGATAAACCAATTGACAGAGATACAGAAGATAATCCTGGAACCCTGAGTTTTGAAAGGAACTATACAGAAGTGGATTAGGCACCAACTAGTGGAAAAGCCTGAACGAAAGCAGTGAGTACAAAGATGGTCAGAGCTGCAGACTGTCAGCTACTCTGACAAGACCAACAGACTGAATATTTCCAAGTGGTGTTGGGACCTGAGAATTGACTTAAAGAGCAGTCTTGGTCACCAAGGGCTGCAGGGACAACTGCTCTGGTGGCCTATGACTAGGAAGGGGAACAACCAGGAGGGAGACAACCTGAGCTATGGACTTTCTGCTGTTTGGAGGGTGCAGCCATTTTGATTGTTTACACATGGCAACCATTTTGGATTTTAAAGTGATAGCATTCTCATTCGGATTCCAGGGACCTAAGAACAGGCTCTGTTTCCCAGGGGCAGCAAGGACATATGAGAGGCTGACAAAGGACAGAAGACATGTGGCGAGTGTATAAGTACTGTCAACTAGTGAATAGAGGAGCACAGCACAGTACCCTGCCTGTATAGATAACATACAAACAAAACAAAGAAAACAAAAATTGTGGGCAAGTCACTCCAACATATAATCACCAAGTAAATATAAACACAAAAATGTCACAATGCCTCGGAGACAACAGCATCACAGTCCACACAAA
>NW_006933500.1:3236-3751 GCF_000298275.1 Orycteropus afer afer
AAATGCTGGTGGGGATGTGGAGAGATTGGGACTCTCATACACTGCTTGTGTGACTGTGAAGTGACACAACAACTGTGGAAAGCAATGGCGATTCCTTAGAAAGTTGGAATTTGACCCAGCAATCCTATTACTAGGTAGATATCCTAGAGGTGAGAGCCAGGATAGGAACAGATACATGCACACATGTTCATCACAGCACTATTTACAATAGCTAAAAGATTGAAACAACCTACGTGCCCATCAGTGGAAGAGTGGATGATCAAACTAAGGTACATACACATACTGAAATGCTATGCAGCACTGAAGAATAATTTAGAGTCTGCAAAACACCACATAATACGAATGAACTTGGAGGACATTATGCTGAGTGAAATAAGTCAATCACAGAAGGACAAATATAGTATTAGTTTGTGTTGTGGAGAGTCAAGAAAAGGTTTATATATGGAGGGAAACTTTCTTTGTTGGTTGCCAGGGGTGGGAGGGGAGGGAAGGGAACACTGCAAAAAAAAAAAAAA
>NW_006933501.1:0-1937 GCF_000298275.1 Orycteropus afer afer
TGGTCATGTTGTCAGAAGGGACCATTCCCTGGAGAAGGATGTCATGCTTGGTAGGGTGGAGGGTCGACGAAAGAGGGGGAGGCCTTCAAGGGGATGGATTGATACAGTGGCTACGATGATGGGCTCAAGTATAGCAGGGATTGTGGAGCTGGTGCAGGATCGGGCAGTGTTTCGTTCTGCTGTGCATGGGGTCGCTATGAGTCGGAAACGACTCGAGGGCACTTAACAACAACAACAACAACATGGTTTACAATTAGGAAGAGAGTGTGTCAAGGTTGTATCTTTCATCATACTTGTTCAATCTGTATGCTGAGCAAATAATTGGAGGAGCTGGACTATATGAAGAAGAACGTGGCATCAGGAATGGAGACTCATTAACAACCTGCAATATGCAAATGGCACAACTTTGCTTGCTGAAAATGAGGATGACTTGAAGCACTTACTGATGAAGATTAAAGACTATAGTCTGCAGTATGGATTGTTGTTTCTGTTGTTGTTATGTGCCATAGAGTTGGACCCAACCCATAGCTACCCCTCCTTGGGCTTCCGAGGCTGTACCACTACCGAAGTAGATTGCCCCATCTTCCTTCTGAAGAGTGGCTGGTGGGTTTGAACCTCCAGCCTTCTGGTTAGCAGCAAAGTGCCTTAGGCACTACACTACCAGAGCTCCTTCAGTATGGTTTACACCTCAATATAAAGAAAACAAAAATCCTCACACTGGACCAATAAGTAGCATCTCACAATAAATGGTGGAATGTTTGAAGTTGTTAAAGACTTCAGGTTGCTTGGTTCTACAGTCAGTGCCAATTGAAGCAGCAGTCAAGAAATCAGACGGCATACTGCATTGGGTAAATCTGCAGGAAAAGACCTCTTTCAAGTGCTGAGCAGCAAAGATGTGTCCTTGAAGACTAAGGTGTGTGTGACTCAAGCCAGGGTATTTTCACCTGCCTCATTTGCATGTGAGATCTAGACAAGGAATCAGGAAGACCGAGGAAGCGTTGATGCTTTTGAGTTGTGGTGTTGGCAAAGAATACTGAGAGTAGCATGGACTGCAAACAGAACCAACAAATCTATCCTGGAAGAAGTGCAGCCGGAATGCTCCTTGGAAGCAGGAATGGCCAGACTTTGTCTCACCTCCTTTGGTCATGTTGTCAGAAGGAACCATTCTCTGGAGAAGGATGTCATGCATGGTAAAGTAGAGGGTCAATGAAAAAGGGGAAGGCCTTTAATAAGATGCATTGGCACACTGGCTGCACCAATGGGCTCAGGTATAGCAGGACTTGTGAGGCTGGTACAGGACCAGGCGGTGCTTCGTTCTGCAGTATATAAGGTCACTATGCGTCGGCCAGGACTCAATGGCACCTAACAACAACCTACTTCAATTAAAACCTGTTGCTTTCAAGTCAGTTATAACTCTTGGTGACGCCATGTGCATCAGAGGAAAACTGTGCTCCATGGGGTTATCAGTGGTGGATTTTTCAGAAGTGGACCATTAGGGCTTTCTTTCATAGCTTCTCTGAGTGGACTTGGACCTCCAACCTTTCCATTAGCAGCTGAAGATATTAATTGTTTGCATTACTCAGGAACACCTCACTGCTATAATTTTACCATAGAATTAGAAATATGCCAGGATTAGCACCAAGCACGACCACCACTTTATTCTTTCTCAAGAGTCTTGAATATTCTTAGGCCTTTTTCATTCCATATAGATTTTAGCATCAATTTGTCAAATTTTAAAACAAACTGTTGAGAATTAATAATAATTACATTGATTTTATAAATCAGTTTGAGGAGATTTAACATGTTTAAAATGTTGAGTCTTCAGATGCTTAAATATCGTGCATCTATCTATTTTGGGGATCTTTTAGAACATATATCTTTCTGTAAAGGCTCATGATTTTAATATAGATGTTACACATTCTTTTTTTTTTTTTTTT
>NW_006933501.1:2572-3346 GCF_000298275.1 Orycteropus afer afer
TCCCTGCTTGCCATAATAGGAGGTGGAACAATGTTTTGTGTAGTATGTTATGCCATTTGAGCTTGATGTCCTCTGTGACTATGGTCCTGAGCCCACAGGTTCATCTACTCAGTCCCTCTGGGTAGCTGGCTGTGACCAAGCAGTTACTACAACCTTGCCCCTTGTCAGCCCCATTATACACCTGGGAATTTGGATCATACACATAAAGTTATTGGACCAATTTCTGCCCATCCTATACATGTTCTTGGGTGCACTCTCCACTTCATATACATACATAATATTTCAGCCTGTCCACCCATCTATTCACCCATATACCCGTGTTTGCCTTCACTGACAATGCCATACTATGTACACAAAAGGGTTCATCTTTGTTGCCTGAACTCCCCATATACCTCTCTGTCTTTCTCTTTCTCAATGCCACTGTATTGATCACTCACACCTGGTATATTGACCTTTTCTTCACCCAAATCAAAACTTATCTCTATCCATCTAACAGAATTCCCTCCCATCCCCTCCCATCCCTGGTAACCAAAAAAGAAAATGGCCTTCCATAAATAAATGTTTCCTTGACTATTACAATAATGGACTAATACCATATTTGTCCTTTTCTGATTGACTTATTTCACTCAGCATAATGTCCTCCAAGTTCATCCACATTCTGTGGTGTTCTGCAGATTCTACATTATTCTTTAGGGTTGCATAGTATTCCATTGTGTGTATGTACCATAGTTTGTATATCCATTCCTCAGTTGATGGACACCTAGGTTGTTTCCA
>NW_006933502.1:0-894 GCF_000298275.1 Orycteropus afer afer
TCAGTCAAAAATCTACTGGAACTAATTGAGAGTTTAGCAGTGTAGCAGGATACAAGATCAACATCTGAAACTCAGTTGGATTCCTCTACACCAAACCTGCAAGGAGATTGCTGAAAAAGAAATAAGGAAATCAATACCATGCTCAGTAGCTACCAAAAAAATAAAATACTTGGGAATAAATCTTACCAGGGACACAAAAGACCTGTACAAAGAAATCTATGAAAAACTACTTCAAGAAACCATAAGAGATCTACATAAATGGAAGAACGTCCCATGCTCATGGATAAGAAGATTGAACTTTGTGAAAATGTCCATTCTACCCAAAGTAATCTATACATTCTATGCAATCCCAATCCAGATTCCATCAACATCCTTCAAAGATATGGAAAAACCAATCACTAACTTTATATGGAAAGTAAAGGGACCGTGGATAAGCAAAGCACTACTGAAGAAGAATAAAGTAGGAGGTCTCACACTACCAGATCTCAAAACCTATTATACAGGAACAGTAGTCAAAACCACCTGATATTGGTTTAATGACAGATACATAGACCAATGGAATAGAATTGAGAACCCAGAAACAAATGCATCAACCTATGGTCAGCTGATCTTTGACAAAGGGCTGAAACCATTAAATGGGAAAGAAAATGTTAAATAAATGGTGCTGGCAAAACTGGAGATCCATTTGCAGAAAAATTAAACAAGATGTGTACCTCACACCATACACAAAGACAAACTCCAGATGGATCAAAGACTTAAATGTGAAATCTGTAACTATAGAGTTACTCAAGGAAAATCTAGGGGCAAATTTAGGGCCCCTAATATATGGCATAAATAGACTATCAAGCATAACCCAAAATGCACAAACAGCAAAAGAGAAATTAGATGATGGGG
>NW_006933502.1:2844-3367 GCF_000298275.1 Orycteropus afer afer
GGAGAGATATTATTACTCTGGTTGCAGAAAAGAAGAAAGTGAGAATCATAAAGCTCAAGAAAATTAACCAAAATTGCATAGCTATTAAGGGTAAGAGCTGAAAACCAAAATCAGTTTTACTTGATGCCAAAACCTATATTGCTTCCTCTATACTAAGCTTTGTTAGGAAGGAGTAAGACTGTGGTTTGGGGAAAAAAACTGTAACTTTAATGGTGGATAGGATTCAAACAGAGAAGAGAAAGGAGGACATTTTAGGTGGGGAAAATAATCTGAGTAGTGGTTTGTGTATTATATTATGCAAGATAGTTCAGAAGAAAAAATAAATTATCTTGACTAGATTGGAGTATTTGGATAAAGGGACAGAGGTAATTAACGTTGCACTAACAAGGAGAAGACAAATTATAATAGACTCGAACACGAGTATCAGAAGTTCTTTATTTTTCTTGTGTTGTTGTTGTTGTTGTTATGTGCCATCGAGTCGGCCCCGACTCATAGCGACCCCTTCTTGGGTTTCCGAGGCAGT
>NW_006933503.1:0-3372 GCF_000298275.1 Orycteropus afer afer
CTATGGAAGGAAATTTTCTTTGTTGGTTACCAGGGGTGGGAGGGGAAGAGAGGGAACACTGTTAGATAGGTAGAGATAAGTATTGATTTGGGTGACGAGAAGGGTAATGTAACAAATGTGAGTGATCAACATGGTGGCACTGAGGAAGAGGAAGACATAGAGAGGTAATGGGAGGTGCAGACAACAAAGATGAACCCTTTTGCACATACAGTACTGTGTTGTCGGTGAAGGCAAACATGGGTATACGGGTGGATAGATGGGTGGACAGGCTGAACTATTAGATATGTCTTTGAAGTGGGGAGTGTGCCCAAGACCATGTACAGGGTTGGCAGACAATTGTCCTTAAGTGTATTTGTATGATCTGTAAGAATTCCCAGGTGTACAGTAGAGCTGACAAGGGACAAGGTGGTAGTCACTTCTTGGTCACAGCCAGCTACCCAGAGGGACCCAGCAGTTGAACCTGTGGGCTTGGGACCATAGTTGGAGGGGACATCAAGCTCAATTGGCATAACATACTACACAAAACACTGTTCCACCTCCTACTTTGGTGAGTAGCATTTGGGATCTTAAAAGCTTGCAAGCAGCCATCTAGATGCAACGATGGGTCTCTCCTCATCCAGAGCAAAGAAGAATAACAAAAACCAAAGATTCATGGAAACAATTAGTCCTAGAGACTGGTACACCATGCCATCCACAGCCTATACAACTATGAGACCAGAAGAACTAGATGGTGCCTGGCTAACACTGTCAACCATTTGGAAGGGGATCTATGTAGGAGATTCTGGATAGAGAGGGAGAACAATGTGGAAAAAAACTCAAAATAATTTGGAAAAAAAAAAAAGAGGACCAGGTTTGCTGGTCTGATAGAGATTTGTGGAACCATTGAGACTATGGCCTCTAGCTGCCCTTCAGATCTGGAATTGAACCCACATGTGTGGCTTTAGCCAAACAAAGGACAGGCATATGAGTTGAACATTTACTTGATGTAGATACACTCTTTAGAGAGAACAATTATGGGAGAAAGAAGGGCTGTTTATGCACAGGGAGACAGCTCAGGGGCAGGGGTGCATGGAGGGATGGACACAGGAAAGAGGTAACTATTGGGAGGAAGTGGGAGGGGAGCTGTTGCATTGGGGTAAATTGTAGTCAATGTCATGAGAGAATGTGTATATGAACTGCTGTATGGAAAGTGAATTTGCTCTGTAAATTTTCACCCAAATCACAATTTAAAAAAAAAAAAAAAAAGAAGGGCACTGGTTTTTTTCAAAACATCAAGGTACCCACATTTTTATTTGCATGATAGATGCCTAAGGTTTTGTAAATATATGTGAGTTTGATTTCACATTCTTACACTAAGCTGGTCGAAAATGTACTGCATTCATTTTAGTAAATGTATATTCTAAGTTTAATGATTTATTTAACAGGTAAGAACAGGAGTGTGACAACCCAAGATGGCGGTTTAATCACACACATCATGCCATCCCCGTGCAGCAAAGAACTGTGAAAGATATTCAGATGATAACCTGGAAACCCAGAACAGCAAATGGAAGAATGAAGAATTAGATCAAACATTGAAGGGAAGAAGAAACAGAATGAAAACAGCAAACAAGGAGCCTTATGGACAGTAGGCACCCTGCCAGCTGGTCTGGTACAGCATGGCCATCTTGAGTAAGCAGCGTTCCAGGGTGAGGAACACAAGAAGGCAAATTCACAGAATCCCCAAAAGGAGACATAGATATGGTGCAGACAAAACTGGACCAAAGCTAGGAGATCAGAACATGAACTGGATCTAAGAAGGGAAAGTACATGAAGGTAGTGAGAGCCCTAGGTGACCATAAAACAGGGATGAAGCCAGAAAATATGGACAGTACAACTCAATAACAATAATCCCTGATTTTTTGGGCTGGTGGTGCTGGCAGAGTTGGGGATCCCTAGAGTGGCAGCTAGAGATGCCCCACCCATCCAGGCTCTGGAGAGTTTCCCCCTCTTCGCATTTGGTCGGGGCTGGATCCTGATCAATGGCTGTATTCTGTGGAGAGTTCCCCAGTATCCAAGCCAGAGACTGGGGGAACATGCTCCTCTCCTTTCCCCACCCTCATAATGACCAGTGGTAGACCCCTTTCCCCTACTACCAAATGATCTGTGGTGCACTCTCCCACACCACAGGACCTGCAACAAGAGGCTTGTGTCCATTCCACAAATCCTCACACCTCCCCACCTGCCCAGTGATCCACAGTGCATGCTCTCATATAATCGTGGGATCAAAGGCTTCTTCCCACACTGCCCAATCCCGAGCCACCCTGCCCACCTCACAATCACTGGCATGCCCTTCTGCTGCCAAAAAAGTGACCAGAGGTGCAAGACACCCCACCAGCACCTCCCTCCCACATGGCTGGTGATTGGCTGTGCAAATGTGTGAGTTCCTGTGCTGGCCACAGGGTGACATGTGTACCCTCACCTTGACCACAGAGCAACTGGTGGTGTTCACAGACAGTACCTAGCAAGAACATTCCTTGTACCCATGCCCCAGTGACCAGTTGGACAGATACATCACCTCACCAGCAATGCCAGTCACATCCTGACAGATGCCATCTGCACTTCTGCCTAACGATGAGCAGGAGATGTTTGCCCTCAAACAGCATCCATCTGGCTGCAATTTCATACATCCCATACCCAAACAGTTCCTACAGGCCATTTGCACTTGCACTTAAACCACTTGATACCTACTTACTGAGATGCCAGTTCATGCATGTACAGTGTGCCTACCCCATCCATTTGGGGAGCAGTCATTCACAGTGATATGGAGATATTTTGACTTGACCTCTAAAAAATGCATGAATTGCTAGCATAAACCCAGAAGGACCTCATGACCATGTAAGGGTTGTAGAAGGACCCTAATGATCCAACACTTGCCACCCAATATCAGAGAAAGAATCTGTTCTCCAACCTCCACTCAATCCAGTAAAGGAAGACATATGAGCCGAACAACAGAAGATTTGCACATGGTTGAGACTCATCATACCCACTTCTGAGAGGAAATCATGCCCAGCCAACTGACACTACCAGAGTTACACACAGATCTGAACCAAAAAACAATTAAAGTAATACAAAGGAAGAAAGACATTCTGAAGAAAAAGAGAAGAAACAAAGCTCCACATACATCAAAACAAAAAAATTAGCCCAAAGCAAATATACATATAATCAAAAAAGAAAGATATAAATAAATTAATTAATACCTTAAATGCCTTGGAGACAGCAGACAATAACAAGTCATATGAAGAAATAGAATAAGATGGTTTAAACAACTGAGTGAATTTTGGAAGAAAATACAAGAAAAAAATGACAAAATAAATGAAAAATTAGAAATGATTC
>NW_006933504.1:0-1164 GCF_000298275.1 Orycteropus afer afer
ATGGATCTTGGCTGAAAGCAAAGAATACCAGAAAGATTTTTATTTGTGTTGTACTTACTATGCCAAAGTATCCAACTATGTAGATCATAAAAAATTATAGATAACATTGAGAAGAATGGAATTCCAGAACACTTAATTATACTCATTAGCAATGTGTACATAGACAAAGAGGCTGTTGTTCAAACAGAACAATGGAATATGGCATGGTTTAAAGTCAGGAAGGGTGTGTGACAGGGTTGTATCCTTTCACCATACTTATTTAATCTGTATGCTAGCAGAAACCATCTAAAGAATAGATTTGATGCATTGAACATCAATGACCAAAAACCAGAGGAATTGTGGGATGACATCAAGAACATCATCCATGAAGAAAGCTAAAGGTCATTAAAAAGACAGGAAAGAAAGAAAAGACCAAAATGGATGTCAGAAGAGACTCTGAAACTTGCCCTTAAATGGAGAGTAGCTGAAGCAAATGGAAGGTATGACAAGATAAAAGAACTGAAGATTTGAAAGAGCAGCTCAAGAAGACAAAATCAATTACTATAATGAAATGTGCACAAAGACCTGGAGTTAGAGAACCAAAAGAAACACACTCGTTATTTCTCAAGCTGAAAGAACTGAAGAAAAAATATTGTAATATTGAAAGATTCTATGGGCAATATATTGAATGATGCAGGAGTATCAAAAGAAGATGGAAGGAATACACAGAGTCACTGTACCAAAAAAGAACTGGTCGATCCTCATCCATTTCAGGAGGTGGCATAGGATCAAAAATCAACAGTATTAAAGGAAGAAGTCCAAGCTGCAGCGAAGGAAGTTGCAAAAAAACAAGGCTCCAGGAATTGATGGAATACCCATTGAGATGTTTCAACAAACAGATACTCTGCTGGAGGCACTCACTTGGTTATGCCAAGAGATTCGGAAGACAGCTACCTGCCCAACTGACTGGAAGAGACCCATATATGTACCCATTCCAAAGAAAGGTGATCCCACAGAACGTAGAAATTATTTAACAATGTCATTACTATCGCATGCAAGTAAAATCTTACTGAAGATAATTCAAAAACAGTTGCAACAGTATATTGACAGAGAACTTCCAGAAATGCAAGCTGGATTCAGAAGAGGATGTGGAATGATGGATATCACTGCTAATGTCAGATGGAT
>NW_006933504.1:2169-3417 GCF_000298275.1 Orycteropus afer afer
ACATAGTGGCTGCAATGATGGGCTCAGGTATAGCAAGGGTCATGGGGCTGGCACAAGACCGGGGAGTGTTTCCTTCTGCTGTACACAGGGTCACTATGAGTCAGAGATGACTCGACAGCACCTAACAACAACTAACAAATAATCTGAGAACCTGGACTATATGAAGAACAAGGTATCAAGATTGGAGAAAGGCTCATTAACAATCTATGATATGCAGACAACACAACCCTGTTTGCTGAAAGTGAAGATGACTTGAAGCACTTATGATGAAGACTGCAGATTATACCTCAACATAAAGAAAAGGAAAATCCTTACAACTGGACCAATAAACGGAATCACAATAAATGGAGAAAAGATTGAAGTTGTCAAAGACTTCATACTACTTGGTTCTACAATCAACACCAATGGAAGCAGCAGTCAAGACATCAGATAACATATTGCACTGGGAAAATCTGCTGCAAAAGACCTTTTTCAAGTGTTGAAGAGTGGCACTGAGGAAGAGGAAGACATAAAGAGGGGCATGGAAGGTAAAGACCACAAAGATGAACCTTTTGCATATACAGTACTGTGTTGTCAGTGATGGCAAGCATTGATCTATGGGTAGACAGATGGGTAGACAGGCTGAATGATCAGGTATGTCTAGGCAGGTGGGAGTGTGCCCATGATTAGGTATAGGGCTGGCAAATGATGTTTCTACAAGTGTATCTGTATGTGCTGTAAGAATGTCCAGATATATAGTAGAGCTGATAAGGAACAAGGTTGTGGTGACTTCATGGCCACAGCCAGCTACCCTGAGGGAGCAAGTAGTTGGACCTGTGGCCTAAGGACCATGGTTACAGGGGATATCAAGCTCAAATGGCATAACATATTACACCGGGAGAACCGGAGAGCAGAGATGAATAGGCCTGGGGACCAGGACCGACAGGAGTAAGCCGCAGGGTTCCAGGTGAGGAGAGGGAACCCAGGCACACCCAAAGCAGCAGGGTGGGAGAAGCGGAAAGCAGAGACGAATAGGCCCAGGGACCAGGACCAACGGGAGTGAGCCACAGCGATCCAGGTGAGGAGACGGAATCCAGGCACGCCCAATGCAGCAGGGCAGGAGAGCAGGAGAAAAGAGGATTAGAAGGCCCAGGAACAGGGACAGAGGAGGAGGCAGCCGCAGGGATCCAGAAGAGGAGAGGGAACCCAGGTACACCCAAAGCAGCAGGGCAGGGGAACCAGAGAGCGGAGACAAATAGGCCTGGGGAC
>NW_006933505.1:0-3245 GCF_000298275.1 Orycteropus afer afer
TTCCCAAGTTTAGAACAGTCAGTTCTATCTTGTAGTTGTCTTGACTTCCCTACCATTTAGAAGGTCTGTAACTACATAATTTTTTCCCTCTTTTTGGTTTGCAGTTGTCTTCATTTGTCAATGTCTCTGGTTCCCTGTTTAAAGTCATGTAGGCTTATTTTCTTTGGATACTTACATAACTGGGCTGGTTTATGGTTATGTCTTCATGTTTGCTTTTGCTGGTTCTCTGTCCAAAGGACTCCTTTTAGCATCTCCTGTAAGGTTGGTCTGGTTTCAACAAATTTCCTTAATTTCTGCTAATCTGGAAAACTCATAATTTCACCATCATATGTAAGGGACAATTTTGCTGGATATATAATTCTTCATTGGAAATTTTGTACTTTCAGGGTTTTATATATACCGTTCCATTGTCTTCTCATCTGCATGGTTTCTGACAAGAAATCTAAGCTTAATCTTACCGGTTTGCCCTTGTAGGTAACTTTTCATTTTTCTCATGCTGCTTTCAGGATTCCTTCTTTGTCTTTGGTTTTGGTGAGTTTAATGGTAATATGTCTTGGTGATTTTCTTTTGGAGTCTATCCTATTTGGGGTTTTTTGGACTTCTTGAATGGATATATTCTTATCTTCCATCATACCAGGAAAATTCACTCCCAACAAATCTTTGATAATTTTCCTGTGGTTTTATTTGTCTCTTCATATTCTGGAATTTCAATTACACATTGTTGTTGTTAGATGCTGTTGAGTCATTTCTGACTTATAGTGACCCTATGCACAGCAGAACAAAACGCTGACCAGCCCTGCACCAGCTCCACAATCCTTGCTATACTTAAGCCCATCTCCACAGCCATTGAGTCAATCCATTTTGTTGAGGGCCTTCCCCCCCCTTTGTCGACTGTCCACCTTACCAAGCATGACATCCTTCTCCAGAGAATGGTCCCTTCTGACAACATGACCAAAGTAGGTGAGACAAAGTCTGGCCATTCTCGCTTCCAAGGAGCATTCTGGCTGCACTTCCTCCAGGACAGATCTGTTAGTTCTTGTAGCAGTCCACCTTTACAAAGTGTCTTGAGGTATTTGTCTTCAATCTCATTAATTCTGTCTTCCATTGCATCAATTCTACTCCTTTGCCCTTTCAATATGTTATCTATTGCTGAAAATTTAGTATCATTCTTTTGGATTTCTACCTGTAGATTTTTTATCATTTCTAATTTTTCATTTACTTTGTCATGTCTTTCTTGTATTGTCTTTTGAAATTGTTCTAGCATTTCCCTCAATTTTTTCAGTATTTTCTTTGATCTACTTCTCAGTCTGTTGAAGGTACCTAACTATAATTCTTTTGCATTCCTTATCAGCATCTTCCAATGCTGCTTTTTTCTCAAGGATGTGTTCTGGGTCTGTATCCTGGTCTCTTGTTTCTCCTGCTTTATCTTGCTTCTTTGTATGGACTACGATGTACTGTTGCTTCTGAGACATTGTGATGTTTTTGTGTTTATATTCAATTGGTGATTGTATGTTGGAGTGGCTTGCCCATGATTTTCATTTTCCTTGTTTTGTTTGGATGTTATCTATGTAAGCAGGGTATTGTGCTCCTCTATTCACTAGTTGGCAGCACTTAGACACTAATGACCTGTGTTCTTTCCTGTTTTCAGCCTTCTGTATGTCCCCACTGTCCTTGGCAAACAGAGCCTATTCTTAGGTACTTAGAATCCAAATGAAAATGCTATCATTTTAAATATTCAAAATGACCTCAACTTGTAAACACTCAAAATGGCTGTGCCCTAGGTCACTTTAAATATCCAAAATGGCCACCGCTTGTAAACAATCAAATGGCTGCACCCTCTGGATAGCCAAGGTGTCTCCCTACTTGCTGTTTCCCTTCCTAGCAGTGCAGTCATCCCTTGGTGACCAGGGCTGACCTTTAGGTCAATTCTCAGGTCGGAACACCAATTGGAAATATTCAAGCTGTTGGTCCCATCAGAGTATCTGACAGTCTGCAGCTCTGTCTGTCTCCATACTAACTGTTTTAATTCAAGTTTTTTCCACTAGTTGGTGACTAATCCACTTCTGTATACTTTCTTTCAAAGCTCAGAGCTCCAGCATTATCTTTTGTATCTCTGTCAATTGGTTTCTCTTTTCTTTGTTGAAGAGGGTTTGTGTAGCTTGTCTGCCTATTCTGCCATCTTACTGGAAGTCCATCTTTATCTTATTTCTTGACTGCTGCTTCCATTGGTGTTGATGATGGATCCAAGTAATATGAAATATTCTACAACTTCAATCTTTTCTCCAGTTATCATCATGCTGCTTATTGGTCCAGTTGTGAAGATTTTCATTTTCTTTACATTGAAGTATAGTCCATACTGCATACTATAGTATTTAATCTTCATTAGTAAGTGCTTTTAGTCTTCTTCACTTTCAGCAAGCAAAGTTATGTCATCTGCATATTAGCAGATTGTTAGAGTCTTCCTTCAATGCTGATGCCACATTCCTCTTCCATATGGTCCAACTTTTCAGATTATTTGCACAGCATACAGATTGAATGAGTATGGTGAAAGGATACAACTTTGACATACTCCATTCCTGACTCTAAACCATGTGATATCCCCTTTTTCTGTTTGAACAACAGCCTCATAGTCTATGTACAGGTTCCTCATGAGTATAATTAAACATTCTGTAATTCCCATTCTTCTCAATGTTATCTGTAATTTATTATGATCCACACAGTTCAACACATTTGTATAATCAATAAAAGACAAGTAAACATCTTTCTGGTATTCCTTGCCTTCAGCTAAGATCCATCTTATATCAGCAATGATATCCCTTATTCCACATCCTCATCTGAATCCAGCTTGCATTTCTGTACATTCCCTGTCAATACACCACTGCAACTATGTTTGAATTATCTTCAACAAAATTTTACTTGTGTGTGATAGGAATGATATCGTTCTGTAATTTCCACATTCTGTGGGATCACCTTTCTTTGGAATGGGTAAAAATATGGATCTTTTCCAGTCAGTTGGTTACATGGCTGTCTTCCAAACTTTACTGATTGATACTATTGTTCAAATTTATGCACCAACCACCAATGCCAAAGAAGAGGATATTGAAGATTTTTACCAACTTCTGCAGTCTGAAATCCATGAAAAGTGCAATCAAGATGTGTTTATTATTAGGAGGCGGGGCAAGATGGCAGACTAGGCAGAAGGATTGCACAGACCCTCTTCAACAAAGAAAAGGGAAACCAATTAA
>NW_006933506.1:0-1181 GCF_000298275.1 Orycteropus afer afer
TACAACAACATCACAGTGTCTTGGAGACAACAGACCATCACAGTCCACACAAAGAAGCAAGATAAAGTGGTACAAACAAGGGAGCAGGATATAGACCCAGAACACATCCCTGAGTAAGAAGCAGCATTGGAACTCCCTGATAAGGAAATCAAAAGAATTGTATTTAGGTATCTTCAAAGGACTGAGAGACAGATCAAAGAAAACAATGACAAAATTAAGGAAAACAGACAAAACATTAGAACAATTTTGGAAGAGAATACAAAAACAAAATGACAAAATAAATGAAAAATTAGAAATGACACAAAATCTACAGATAGAAATCCAGAAGCTTAATACTAAATTTAAAAAAATAGATAAAACATTGAAAGGGCAAAGGAGGAGAACTGATGCAATGGAAGACAGAATTAATGGGATTGAAGACAAATACCTGAATACTTCGTTGGAAAGGGATCAATCAGAAAGAAGATCAAAACAAAATGAAGAAAGCTTAAAATTCATGTGGGATACCATCAAAAGGAAAAACATACGTGCAATAAGAATTCCTGGTAGCATAGTGCCTAAGGCACTTGACCACTAACCAGGAGGCTGGTGGTTCAAACCTACCAGCCACTCCTTGGAAGGAAGGTTGGGCAATCTACTTCTGTAGTGATACTGCCTTGGAAACCCATGGAGGGGTCGCTATAAGTCGGGTCCGAGTCAACAGCACATAACAATAAGAATCAGAAATCCAGAATAGGAGGAAAAAAAGAAAACCACTGAGAATACTGTCAAGTATTTGTTGGAAGAGAACTTCCCTGATATGATGAAAGATGAGAATATATCCATTCAAGAAGTCCAATGAATCCCAAACAGGATAGATCCCAAAAGAAAATCACCAAGACATATCATCATCAAACTCATCAAAGCCAAAGGCAAAGTAAGAATCCTGAAAGCAGCATAGGAAAAACAAAGTTATTTACAAAGGACGACCAACAAGAACAAGCTCTGATTTCTCAGCAGAAACCATGCAAGTGAGAAGGCAATGGGATGGTATATATAAAACCCTGAAAGGGAAAATTTTCCAACCAAGAATTATATGTTGTTGTTATGTGCCTTCAAGTTAGACCCAACTCATAGCAACCCCTCCTTGGGTTTCCGAGGCAGTATCACTATGGAAGTAGATTGCCCCATCTTCCTTCTGA
>NW_006933506.1:1936-3331 GCF_000298275.1 Orycteropus afer afer
TGAAAATACCAAAAAAGGAGACATACGGAGCTGTGGTCAGGCAGCAATCCTGAGTGGTCCTGATGGCACAGACAGCTTGGAGATTCCCGAGTGGTGGTAGGACCTAAGAATTAACCTAAAATTCACCCTGCTAGCCAGGGAGTGCATGGAGGACTATGCAAAGTGGCTGGGGAACAAACGGAGGAGGCAAAGAGAAAGGTGGACTGAACTGTGGACTTTTGCCAGTCCGGAGGATGCTGCCATTTTGAAGGTTTAAAAAGCGGCTTGACTGTTTTGGATATTTAAAGAGAAAGCACTCTCACAGATTCCTGGGGCTTAAGAACACGTTCTGCTTTCCAGCAACTCCAAGGACACTCGGGACTGCAAGACTGAAAAGGTACAACATTCCTCTTGTTACGCTTATACCCCACACCCGCTTGGTGAATGGAGGTGTGGACATCCCCCACTCCCACCTACTTTCTGGGCCTACAGGAACTCCATCACAGTCTGTGTGCTCAGATGGAGCCTGGGTGCCCTGCCCTGTCCTCCACTGATTTTTTTTTTCCTCTTTTTTTATTTTTATTTTATTTCTTTTTTCCTTTCTTATTTCTAGTGATTAGTTTGCTTGTATTTGTCTGTTGTAAAACAACTAATAGAATTAATACTTCTGTCCTTTTTATTATTATTCTTAATCTTCCCCTACCAGGTCCTAGTTTTCAGCATTTTTAATTTTCCCTGTGCCTGGTTGAAAATTTTTTTTTTTTTAATTTAAGTTTTTTTTTTTTCTTTTCCCCCTTTTTTTCCATGATTATCCCCATTGCTTCTTTTTCTTTTTGCACTTTTCCCATTTTGTTAAATTTGTATTTCTCCTTCCCTACTTTTTTTCTTAGTGCCCTATCCCCAGATATTGCAGGTTTTCTTGTTTTTTCTTCTTTTTTTCCCTTTTTTCTTTTTTTGGGTTACTGTTCCTGTGTGATTACATGGTCTGTTTTTTGTCTATGGGCTTTTAGTTTTTTGATGGCTATTCAATTGTAATTTGTGTCTAACTGAGTGGGAGACAACAACAGCCCCCATAAGACACAACTATACCCACACCTCCTGCAACTTCACTACTGAGCGAGAGCCACTGCCTCCTTCTCCACCAACAGGCCAACAATAAAAAACCACCAAGAAGAGCCTGAATAACCCTCGGCTGCTCTTCACAAACAGTTAACAGAGATCTAAATACAACAATGCCATTATGCTTCGGAGAAAAGAGACCATCACAGTCTACACAAAGTAGCAAGATAAAGTGGTAGAAACAAGGGAGCAGGATACAGACCCAGAACACATCTCTGAGGAAGAAGCAGCATTGGAACTCTCTAATAAGGGATTCAAAAGAATTATCTTTAGGTATCTTCAAAGGATTGAGAGACA
>NW_006933507.1:0-504 GCF_000298275.1 Orycteropus afer afer
ATTCTGAGTGTTTCCCATCATGAGGAGTTCATCTTTTTGCACTATATCTGACAGTGTTTCACTGCTATTCATAAGGTTTTCAGTGGCTGATTCCCGTCCCGCCCCCCAGAAGTAGACTGCCTCTTCCTTCTTCCTAGTATGTCTTAGTCTGGAAGCTCCATTGAAACTCATTCACCAGGGGTGATCCTGCTGGTATTTGTAATACAGTTTGTATAGTTCCCAGGATCACAGCAACATGGAAGCCATCATAGTATAACAAACTGGCAATGAGTGGTGGATTATTGGACTAGAATATATAACTTATTTATATTAAAAATGTTGGGGGGCTAGAAAATATAAATTGAACTGTTACCACTATGTTAATAAAGCCTATTTTTGTGAAAATTGGTCATATTCTCTCTTTCCTGGTAGCACCACCACCACATGGAACCAAGAAATGATACACACATTTCACATTTTCTTCTTTGGGGATTGTCAGAGAAACCAGAATTGCAACCCTTGTTC
>NW_006933507.1:1939-3308 GCF_000298275.1 Orycteropus afer afer
CTGGTCAGCTCTTCCTGTTCTTATTCAGATCACTGTCCACAGTATCTACCATGCTTCCAGGCACAGGGTAGTGAAACAAAAATTACTTATCAAATACATGTGTTTAAAGTTGTAACTACACAGAAGACAGATTTGTATAAATGAACTGAATTAATATGGCTTGAGTCAGAAATGGCCTTAAATAGGAAGTAAAATTCTAAATCATACGCTTTATTCCTATAGAAAATGTCTTTTATGATGTAAATCTATGTGTTGAAGTATGGAAGCTTATGATCCATATGTTAAGATTTATTCATTAGAATAAAGGACTGGGCTACATGTTCTATATTATTTTATTGAATCATTTTCCAATCTATTTGTCTAGCAAGAATTTCCTCTTCCATGTCTGATCTTTGTCCTTTCTTGCCATCCTTACCTCTTTATCATTTAATTTGAGTCATCGTTCATCCTCTATTCACACTGAAGTCAGTTTTATTTAAATAAAATATTCACAGGGAAAAGCACATTATAAATAGTCAGATGAATATATTTTCACAAAGTGAATACATTTCTATAACGAGGACCCTAGACACTCAAAATGAGAAGAAACAGCTGCAAACATCCATTAATAATCTGAACATGAAATGTACGAAGGATGAATATAGGAATATTGGAAGTTGTCAAAAATGAAATGGAATGCATAAAGATCCATATCCTAGGTATTAGCAAGCTAAAATGGACTGGTTTTTGCCATTTTGAATCAGACAACCATATGATCTACTATGCCAGAAATTACAAATTGAAGAGGAATGGCATGGCATTCATCATCACAAAGAATGCTTCAAAATCTATCCTGAAGTAAAATGCTGTAAGTGATAGAATAATATCCATATGCCTACAAGGAAGACCAGTTAATAATATAATTATTCAGATTTACACACCTACTGCCAAAGCCAAAGATGAGAAAATTGAGGATTTTTTACCAACTTCTGCAGTCTGAAATGGACCAAACATGTAATCAAGATGTGTTGATTATTTCTAGTGATTGGAATGTAAAACTTGGAAACAAAGAAGAATCACCAGTAGTTGGAAAATATGGCCTCAGGAACAGAAATGATGCTGGAGATCACATAATAGAATTTTGCAACACCAATAACTTATTCATAGCAAGTAACTTTTCTTCAACAACATAAATGGTGGCTATGTATGTGTACTTCACCAGATGGCATACACAGGAATCAGATTGACTACATCTGTGGAAAGAGGTGATGGAGAAGCTCAATTATCTTCAGCAAAAACGACCAGGAGCTGACTGTGGAACAGACCATCAACTGCTCATATGCAAGTTCAAGGTGAAGTTGAAGACAATTATAAAAACTCCATGAGAGCC
>NW_006933508.1:0-625 GCF_000298275.1 Orycteropus afer afer
GGCTTCCTGGCTTTTAATCCCCTTTCTCCTGCTCTTCCCACCTGCTACTTTGGGCGTCCCTGAGTTGTCTCTCCTCACCTGTAACCCTGGGGCTCTCCACCAATGGGCCAACAATAAACAACCACCAAGAAGACCCTGACTCACCCTTGGCTAATCCTCACAAACAGTTAACAAAAATCTAAGTACAATAATGCCACAATGTCTTGGATACAACAGACCATCACTGTCCACACAAAGAAGCAAGTTAAAGTTGTAGAAAAAAGGGAGCAGGATACAGACCAAGAACATAACCCTGAGGAAGAAGCAGCATTGGAACTCTCTGATAAGGAATTCAAGAGAATTATATTTAGGTATCTTCAAAAGATTGACAGACAGACCAAGGAAAACACAGAAAAAAACCCTAGAAGAATTTTGGAAAAAAATACAAGAACAAAATGGCAAAATAAATGAAAAATTAGAAATGATTCTAAATGTACAGGTAGAAATCCAGAAGATTAATACTAAATTGTCAGAAATAGATAACACATTGGAAGGGCAAAGGAGTGCCATTGATGCAATGGAAGAATTAATAAGATTAAAGACAAATACCTGAATACTTCTTTGGAAAGGGATCAATCAGAAAAAA
>NW_006933508.1:2965-4450 GCF_000298275.1 Orycteropus afer afer
AGCCCCAAAATACATAAATCAGACTTTAAAAGAGTTGAAAAGCCAAATAGATGACTCCACAGTCATAGTGGGAGACTTTAACATACCACTTTCAATGAAAGATAGAACAACTGGAAAGAAACTCAACAAAGACACAGAAGAGCTAAACAATACAATCCACCAATCTGACCTTATAGACATCTACAGAGCACTTCACCCAGCATCAGCACAATATACATTCTTTTCCAGTGCACATGGAACATTCTCCATGATAGACTATATGTTAGGCCATAAAGGAAGGCTTAATAAACTTGAAAACATTGAAATACTGCAAAGCGTCTTCTCAGATTATAATGCTATCACATTAGAAATCAACAATAGGAAGATCAATGGGAAAAGAGCAAACACATGGAAACTGAACAACACCCTCATTAAAGAAAAACTGGATAATAGAAGAAATAAAAATTGAAATTCAAAACTTTCTTGAATCAAACGAGAATGAAAACACAACAAACCAAAATCTTTGAGACACAGCAAAAGCAGTGATCAGAGGCCAATTTACATTAATCTATGCACACATCAAAAAAGAAGAGTGAATCAAAATCAATAGCTTAACCCAACATCTCCAACAGTTAGAAAAAAAGCAGCAAAAAATGCCTACAGTCACCAGAAGAAAGGAAATAAATAAAGATTTGAGCAGAAATCAGTGAAACAGAAAATAGAAAGACAACAGAAAAAATAAAAAAGACTAGAAGTTGCTTTTTTGAAAAGATTACTAAAATAGACAAGCCACTGGCAAATATAACAAAAGAAAAGAGGGAGAGAATACACATAACACAAGTAAGAAATTAAATTGCCGATGTTAAAACAGAACCAACTGCAATAAAAAGGATAATATCAGGATGCTATGAAGAGCTGTACTCCAACAAATTTGAAAGTTTGGAAGAAATAGATTTCTAGAAATACACCACTTAACTAAACTAACACAGAGTGAGGTGGAAAGTTGAACAGATCTATAAGAAAAGAAGAAATCAAACAGGTCATAAAAAGTTACAAAAAAAAAAAAAAGCCCTGGCCCAGACAGTTTCACAAGAGAAATCTACCAAACATTCAGAAAAGAGCTGATACCAATCCTACTCAAACCATTCTAAAAAATAGAAAAGGACAGAATCCTCCCAAATTCATTTTATGAAGCAAGCATAACCTTGATAAGAAAAACAGGCAAAGACATCACTCAAAAGGAAAACTACAGACCAATATCTCTTGTGCGTATAGATGCAAAAATCTTCAACAAAATCCTAGCCAATAGACTCCAAAAACATATCAAGAAAATAATTCATTATGACCGACTGGGGTTCATATCAGATATGCAAGGATGGTCTAACATTAGAAAAATAATCAACATCATCCATCACATAAATAAACAAAGGAAAAGAACCACATGATAATATCAATTGATGCACAAAAGGCATTTGATAAAATCCAACATCCATTTCTGATCAAAAC
>NW_006933509.1:0-681 GCF_000298275.1 Orycteropus afer afer
TCTCACCTTTCATCATATTGGGGAAATTCTCTACCAACAAATCTTCCACTACTTTCTCTGTGGTTTTACTTGTCTCTTCCTGTTCTGGAATTCCAATTACATATAGGTTATTCCTTTTGGTGGTATCCCACATGAACTTTAGGCTTTCTTCATTTTGTTTTGATCTTTTTTTCTGATTGACCGCTTTACAAAGAATTATTGAGGTATTTGTCTTCAATCTCACCAATCCTGTCTTCCTTGATTCAATTCTAGTCTTTGCCCTTTCAATCTGTTATCTATTTCTGAAAATTTTGTTTTAATCTTCTGGATTTTTATCTGTAGATTTTGTATCATTTCTAATTTTTCATTTATTTTGTCATTTTGTTCTTATATTGTCTTCCAAACTTTTTCTAGGGTTTTGTCTGTGTTTTCCTTAATTTTGTCAGTGTTTTCCTAGATCTGTCTCTCAGTCCATTGAAGGTACCTAAATATAATTCTTTTGAATTCCTTATCAGGAAGTTCCTATGTTGCTTATTTCTCAGGGATGTGTTCTGTATCCTGGTCTCTTGTTTCTACTGCTTTATCTTGCTTCTTTGTGTGAACTGTGATAGTCTGTTCTCTCCAAAACATTGTGATATTATTGTATTTATGTTTAATTGGTGGTTGTATCTTGAAGTGATTTGCCTAAAGTTTTTGTTTTCT
>NW_006933509.1:2126-2695 GCF_000298275.1 Orycteropus afer afer
CCATCTTCACTTTCAGCAAGTAGAGTTGTGTCGTCTGCGTATCTCAGGTTGTTAATGAGCCTTCATCCAATCCTGATGCCACATTCTTCTTCATATAGTCCAAAACCAAAAAACCAAACTCACTGCTGTTGAGTTGAATCCGACTCATAACAACCCCTCCTAGGGTTTCCAAGGCAATATCACTACAGAAGTAGATTGCCTCACCTTCCTTCCAAGGGGTGGCTGGTGGGTTTGAACCACCAGCCTTCTAACCAGTCTATCTTAGTCTGTAAGCTCCACTAAAACCTGTCCACCTGCTGGTATTTGAAATACTGGTGGCATAGCCTCCAGCCTCTCAGCAAGACATAAGCCACCACAGACAACAAAGTGACAGATGAGTGGTGGGACTGGATAATAGGAAAAATACAAAAATTCCTTGAATCAAATGACAATGAAAACACAAAATACCAAAATCTTTGGGACACAGCAAAAACAATACTCAGAAGACAAGTTATAGCAATAAATGCACACATCAAAAAAGAATAAAGAAGGGATGGTATAGAAAGAGTCTGTAACCAATTTTAAATTTT
>NW_006933510.1:0-2939 GCF_000298275.1 Orycteropus afer afer
AAATTGGTGATTGGTTTTTTCATATCTTTAAAGAATGTTGATGGAATCTGCATTGGGATTGCATTAAATGTATAGATTTCTTTGAGTAGTATTAACAATGTTCAATCTTCCTATCCATAAGCATGGTATGTTCTCCCATTTCTGTTTATGGTTTCTTAAAGTAGTGTTTGTGGTTTTCTTCATATACGATCATGTGATTCTTTTCATTTATTTTACTTATGTGATGGATGATGTTGATTATTTTTCTAATGTTGAACCAACCTTGCACATTTGGTATGAACCCCGCTTGGTCATGATGTATTATTATTATTATCGATATGCTATTGGAGTCTATTGGCTAGGATATTGTTGAAGATTTTTGCATCTATATTCATGAGGGATATTGGTCTCTATTTTTCCTTTTTAGTGATGCCTTTGCCTGGGTTTGGTATCCAGGTTATGCATTTCCATGTTCTGGAATAGTTTGAGTAGGATTAGTGTCAGTTCTTCTCTGAACATTTGGTAGAATTCTCCAGTGAAACTGTCTGGGCCAGGACTTTTTTTGCTAGTAATTTTTTTTATAACCTGTCCAATTTCTTCTTTGTTATGGGCCTGCTCAAATTTCCCACCTCAGTCTGTGTTAGTTTAGGTGAGTAGTATGTTTCTAGAAATCTGTCCATTTCTTCTAGATTTTAAAATTTGTTGGAGTACAGTTCTTCATAGTATCCTAATATTATCCTTTTTATTTCAGTTGGTTCTGTTGTGATGTCATCCATTTTGTTTCAAATTCATGTTATTTGTATTCTCTCCTTTGTTAAGTTTGTCACTGGTTTGTCAATTTTATGAATCTTTTCAAAGAACCAACTTCTAGTCTTGTTGATTTTTTCTATTGTCTTTCTATTTTCTGTTTCATTGATTTCTGCTCGAATCTTGATTATTTCCTTTCTTTTGGTGACTGTAGAGGCTTTTCTTGCTGTGCTTTTTCTAGTTGTTGGAGATGTTCATTTAAAGTGTTGATTTTGGCTCTTTCTTCTTTTTTGATATGTGTATTTATTGCTATAAATTGGCCTCTGATCACTGCTTTTGCTGTGTCCCAAAGATTTTGGTATGTTGTGCTTTCCTTCTCATTTGATTCAAGAAATTTTTCAATTTCACCTTTTATTTCTGCTCTTACCCAGTCTTTCTCAAGGAGGGTGTCATTCAGTTTCCATGTGTTTACTCTTTTTCCATTGATCTTCCTATTGTTGATTTCTAATTTAATAGCACTGAGATCTGAGAAGATGCTTTGCAGTATTTCAATCTTTTTAAATGTATGAAGGCTTGCTTTATGGCCTAACATATGGTCTATCATGGAAAATGTTCCATGTGCACTGGAAAAGAATGTATATTGTGCTGTTGTTGGGTGAAGTGCTCTGTAGATGTCTATAAAGTCAAGTTGGTATTGTTTAGCTCTTCTGCATCTTTGTTGAGTTTCTTTCCAGTTGTTCTATCTTTCATTGCAAGTGGTGTATTAAAGTCTCCCACTATGACTGTGGAGTCATCTATTTGGCTTTTCAACTCTTTTAAAGTCTGATTTATGTATTTTGGGGCTCTTTCATTGGGTCCATAAATATTTATTATGGTTATATCTTCATGTTCAATTGATCCTTTAATCATGATATAATGTCCTTCTTTGTCTCGTATGGTGGTTTTTGTCTTAAAGTCAATTTGATCAGAAATTAATATTGCATCTCCTGCTCTGTTATGGTTGCCATTTGCTTGATATATCTTTTTCCAACCTTTGATTTTTAGTCTATTTTTGTCTTTGTCTCTAACATGTGTCTCTTATAGGCAGCATATTGATGGATTTTGTTTTCTTATCCAATCTGCAACTCTCCATCTCTTGAGTGGTACATTTAATCCATTCACATTCAGTGTAATTATCAACAAGTATGAATTGGTTACTGTCATTTTGTTATGTGTTTTTTCATGGTGTCCCTGGTTTCTTTGTTCCACATTATTTTCTGTGCTGAGTTCATTATGTTTATGAATTGTGTTATCATTTTCTTTGTTGCTATTGTTTCAGTACTTGCTGAATATCTGTGCTTTTCCTCTTTTTTTATTGTGATGTGAAGGTCTATCATTTTTCTTTGATGTTACCCTGTTTGTTTGTTTTTTTTAGAACAGTCCATTCTATCTTGCAACTCTCTTGACTTCCTCACCATTTAGAAGTTCTGTACCTACACTATTTTCCGCCTCTTTTTGGTTTATAGTTGTCCTCATTTGCCAATTGATTCCCTGTTTACAATCTTGTAAGCTTATTTTACTTTGGATACTTCCATAGCTGTGTTGGTTTCTGGGTTATGACATCTTGTGTATTAATGGTCAGTTGTTGTTTGCTATCATTGGTTCTCTGTTCAAAGGACTCCCTTTAGTAACTCTTGTAAGGTTGGTCTTGTTTCCACAAATTCCCTTAATTTCTGCTTATCTGAAAATCTCCTAATTTCACCATCATATTTGAAGGACAATTTTGCTGGGTATATAATTCTTGGTTGGAAATTTTTCTCTTTCATGGTTTTATATGTACCATCCCATTGCCTTCTTGCTTGCATGGTTTCTGCTGAGAAATCAGAGCTTATTCTTATTGGTTGTCCTTTGAGGGAAACTTTTCATTTTTTTCCTGTGCTGCTTTCAGGATTCTGTCTTTGTCTTTGCTTTTAGTGAGTTTGGTGATGATATGTGTTGGTGGTTTTCTTTTGGGATCTGTCCTGTTTGGGGTTCATTGGACTTCCTGATGGATATATTCTCATCTTTCATCATACCAGGAAAGTTCTCTTCCAATAAATATTGGACAATTTTCTCAGTGGTTTTCTTTTCCTCTTCCTTTTCTGGAATTCTGATTACACGTAGGTTATTCCTTTTGATGGTATCCCACATGAACCTTAGGCTTTCTTCATTTTGTTTTGATCTTTTTTCTGCTT
>NW_006933510.1:3039-3680 GCF_000298275.1 Orycteropus afer afer
GTTATTCCTTTTGATGGTATCCCACATGAACCTTAGGCTTTCTTCATTTTGTTTTGATCTTTTTTCTGCTTGATCCCTTTCCAAAGATGTATTCAGGTATTTGTCTTCAATCTCATTAATTCTGTCTTTCACTGATTCAGTTCCACTCTTTTGCCCTTTCAATGTGTTATCTACTTCTGAAAATTTAGCACTGTGAAAATGTCAATACTATTCAAAACTATCTACAGATATAATGTAATGTCAATCCAGATTCCATCATCATTCTAAAGAGATGGAAAACTAATCACCAACTTTATATAGACAGGAAAGAGACCCCAGATTAGCAAAGGACTACTGAAGAAGAAGAGCAAAGTAGGAGGCTTTAAACTTATCAATCTCAAAGCCTACTATACAACCAGAGTAGTCAAAATAGTCTAGTACTGGTACAACAATAGACACATAGACCAATGGAACATAATCGAATCCCAGAAATAAATCTATCCACTTATGGACAGCTGGTCTTTGACAAAGGCTTGAAACACATTAAATGGGGAAGAAATTGTCTCTTTAACAAATGGTGCTGGGAAAAAGGTATTTCCATTTTCAGAAAAATGACACAGGGCCCTTATCTCACACCATATACAAAAAATGAACTCAAGATG
>NW_006933511.1:0-672 GCF_000298275.1 Orycteropus afer afer
AGCTACCCTATATGACAGTAGTACTCTGCCCCATATAATTTACAACACTGAAATCTTTTTGGTATAACTGTGTTTAACCACTGTGTCACCACAGTTCCTTCTGGAAACATGCTAGGAAAGATGTACTGTGATATTGCTTTTCCACTCAGATCTATTGGTATGGATATGCTAAAGGAAGCACTTTTAGGTTCAGAGAGAGAGAGATCTGTCAGAACAGAAAAGGTAGGAAATGTTAACCATAATGTTTAGACATAAAAAGTATGCCTAGAGATAGAATTAATTGTTGTTTATCAAAACTGCAGTTTACAAGAAGACAAATTAACTTAGTAAACTTATGAAATAGTTAGATTGTCAAAGAAATCACAATACTATATTTCAAAAACCTAAGTATGACCTGTCAATTTGAAAATCAAGCCTTAAATTAGATTTTATGCTTTATAATTTTTCCATAATTTTGTTTAATGTAATATATAATATTCTAAACATATAATATATTAAAAATGATTTAAGTATCAATAGAAAATCTGAACAGATGTAAAATAAATAAATACAATCAATCAATACTAAATATCCTCATCCACAACCTCACAAACATACATAATTAGGGCTAACAGATAATTTTTAAAAATATTCTAGAAACTTAATTTCAAATTAAAACAAAGTATTCAATAG
>NW_006933511.1:2112-3217 GCF_000298275.1 Orycteropus afer afer
TCATAGTGACCCTCCTACCTTATTTCACTCAACAAAGTCATATTCACTGTCGTGATGTTGAAGTTTTAAGCAATCCATAATAGTCTAAACATTGCCTCTAATACATCCATGTCCCTCCTGCAGGCAAAATACAGTAACTCCATCTCAACATCCCCAGAAGCCTTAATGTAGTTAGCATCAACTCGAAATCAAAATTCCATCATTGACATCACCTTAACATGGTATTGGTGCAAATCAGTGTATGTTCCATTCTGGGGTAAAATTATTTTCCAACTTCTGACCTGTGAAACCTAGAATTCATGGTATCTGCTTTCTAGTTTATCATGATAAAACAGGCATAATATAGGCATTCCCATTCTAAAAAGGAGAAATTGAAGAGAAAGAAGGGACCATGGATACTAAGCAAGTCTAAAATCCAGCAGGAAAAATCTTATTAGGTAAAAAAGGCTTGGAAATAATTGTCTGTTTTCCAGGCCCATTAGACATCCCTACCCTTCAGATTCTAACTGCTAGTCATTAGGCAGCACAGTTCTCTCAGTCTATGAGGACAGCAGGTTCATCCATTTGGCTTTGTGTGCCATGTTCCCCCTTTCCAATTTCTCTTATCTAAGTGGTTCCATTCACCCAGTCCACCAAATTCATGGCCCTTCCTCTCTCCAGTTAGAGAGTTTTTATTTATGGCCCTTACCCAATAGGATGGTGGGTTTATTCCTTAGAATGAAGGGATAGCCCACAAGGAAAAAAGAAAGAAATTATCCCACCTCTTATACGTATGTCAGCAGTCTTTCTGGTCTCAGAACGGCTCCTGGAATGGACTTTTCCTTTTCTTCAAGGACAGCAGATATTTGCAAGCAAAAAGTTCATTTGTCAATTTCCTGCCTTTGGAATAGCAGGAGGCAGATAGTTTTCCTTTATTTCATCCTGTCTCTGTTTCCTTTATTATAAGCTGACAGAGTATTCATTGATATGGTTGATTAGATCCATAGGTCATATACCAATCTCTTTGGCAAATCGTTACCCAAACAAACTCTTACTGTTTTCTCTGGAATATGTTTTCTTAATTATTATGATAGAATTTTTCAGATTTTCAAGTTCTTCAAATTTC
>NW_006933512.1:0-1421 GCF_000298275.1 Orycteropus afer afer
TTCCATAGTGATACTGTCTCGGAAACCCAAGGAGGGCTCGCTAAAAGTCAGTTTTGACTATATGGCAGTGAACTTAATGGCTAATGATTTTGAGCATTGTTCATGAGTTTGTTGGCTGCCTGAATGTCCTCTTTGGTAAATTGTCTATTCACATCTTCTGCCCATTTTTTTAAATTGAATTTTTGTCATTTGTTGTTGAGGTGTTGGAGTTTTCTATAAATTCTACAGATAAGTCCTTTGTCAGACATGTCATTGTTGAATGTTTTTTCCCAATCTGTAGGTTCTCTTTTTACTCTTTTGGAGAAGTATTTGGAAACACATAAAAATTTAATTTTGAGAAGGTCTCATTCATCTAGTTTATCTTCTGTTATTTGTACATTTTGGGTTATACTTGATAGTCTATTTATGTCACATATTTGGGCCCCTAAATTTGCTCCTAGTTTTTCCTTGAGGAACTCTATAGTGTTAGGTTTCACACTGAAGTCTCTGATCCATCTGGACTTAGTTTTTGTGTATAGTGTGAGGTACAGATCTTGTTTCATTTTTCTGCAAATAGATATCCAATTTTGCTAGCACCATTTATTAAACAGACAATCTCTTCCTCACTCAATGAATTTTGGCCCTTTGACCAGCTGATCATAGGTCAATGGGTCTATTTCTGGGTTCTCAATTCTATTCCACTGGTCTACGTGCCTGTCATTATACCAGTGTCAGGCAGTTTTGACTACTGTGCCTGTATAGGATGTTTTGACATCTGGCAGTGTGAGAACTCATACTTTGTTCTTCTTCGATAGTGCTTTGCTTATCTGAGGTCTCTTTCTTTCCATATAAAGTTAGTGATTGATTTTCCCATATCCTTAAAGAATGTTGATGGGATCTTGATTGGGATTACATTGAATGTATAGATTGCTTTGGGTAGAATTGACATTTCCACAATATTCAATCTTCCTATCCATGAGCATGGTATGTTCTTCCATTTTTGTAGATCTCTTAAGGTTTCTTGATGAAGTCTTTTACAGTTTTCTTTTTTTGTGTCCCTGGTAAGATTTATTCCCAGGTATTTTATTTTTTTGGTGTTGTTGTTGTTGTTATGTGCCTTCGAGTCAGACCCGATTCATAGCGACCCCTCCTTGAGTTTCTGAGGCAATATAACTATGGTAGTAGATTGCCCAACCTTCCTTTTGAGGAGTGGCTGGTGGGTTTGAACCGCCTGCCTTCTGGTTAAGTGCCTTAGGCACTATGCTACCAGAGTTCCCTGGATAACTTTAAGAGTACCAAAATAAAATAAACAAAAATAAATAAATAAACTCACTTCCATCAAGTCGATTCCGACTCAGAGTGATTCCACTAGGTTTGCAAGGTAGTAAATTTTTACGGAAGTAGATGGCTCCTTCCATGGAGTGGCTGGGGAGTTTGAACCA